>NC_056563.1:25261492-25285569 GCF_013358625.1 Macadamia integrifolia | reverse complement strand
GAAAACCAAAATATGTATTTTCAAAAATTATTTTTCTTTTGTAAATTCGCTTCATACAATAATAAAAGGTAGTAATAAGCATGCATGAACATATTAGAAATGCATACCAATACATATGGATAAAATTAGTTTCAACATCCAATGAACAAATGAAGAGAAGCTGCATGGAAAGTGTCAGCTGAACATCTCTCTACCTCTCTCACTCTCTTTTCTCACAATTTCAGGATAGAGAGTCACTTTTGTTTTTGCGAGGACCATTGCACCTCTCTTTTTTAGTTTCTCCCCAAGTTATAGCAAGATCATGACTTTATGAGTATGGAATAATATAAATATATAATTATATATATATATATATATATAGATATAGGAATTCTTGGCTTTTGAGATACAATGGATCAGATTCAACTTGAAGGTAGGTGAGATGGTAACATCGAATTGGGTCATATCCCCTTGCCTTAGTGTTGATGTGATGAACCATCCTCCATTGGTGAACTTCGAGAGGCCTTGTGTGTTACTGCTCCAAAGAAAGGGGTTTAAAAAGGAAAAAGTACCCAAGAGGAATTCCTGATTTGTAAGATTCATGAATCGAAAAGCCTCAAATTAATGGTGAATCTTTGGGTGAACCACACATACAAACCCCAAATCGTCAAACGACAATTGCCTAGTGCAATTGGTAAAACTGTTGTGTGCTAAACCTATGTTTGTTAGGAGGTCTTAAGTTTGAGCTTTCTCGCTATTGTCTTCCCACACATTGATTGCCTATGATTGGAATGAGTGTCATAAAATTTGTGATGTAGGCTTTTCGTTAGAAGAATGTCTATGTCAAACCTGTCAATGTACTTTTATGGCTAGGAACCGGATCGGATTGATTAGAATCGATAGGATTGGATCGATATCAATCTTGATCGATCTCTGTTCTTGGCAAATACCTATCAAGGTAGATCAGTATGGACAATATGTTTAAAAAAAAAAAAAAGGCTTTAAACATAAAACTATGGGCATTTTTGTCTGATCATGGGTGATCCATATCTGAATTAGATGGGTATCAGCCCTGACCCATCCTGTTCTTGATACACTGAGTTCTCAAACTATGGCTCATATATAGAAGCATGCAAAATTACCACCCTACTCTCCATGAAATGAAAAATTCCATCCACGTTGATGACCTTGTGCTCACTCTTATTGACCCCTACATTGGTGCAAGGCCCACACTACCAAGCGTTGATCTCTTGCCCTTTTTTGTAATTAAAGGGAGATATAACTTTTACAAGCCAAATCTTAATATTTATTGTCATTTGGCAAATCTCAATACATAATAACGTGCAATAATGGAGATTAGTGGCATTTGTATTTTGTAAATTAGACAATAAATTTGAATAGATTTTTTATGGGAAAAGGTTGGGTATGCAGCCGATATCAAGTATGTTAGCACCCATTGTGTCTATCTCTCTCTTCCCTTTTTCTGAAATGACCCCCATATCCTTCCTGAATGATACTCCATCATGTGTTCCTATTGGTGTTATCCACTAGCATACTTGATATCGACGGCATACCTATCCCTCTCCCATTTTTTATTTATACTTTATGATAAAGTTGTCCACCCACCTAGAGTGAAACAGAGTATCTGTCCTTCCAAGCTCGATTGTCACTATGATTGGATTCTTAGAACAGTAAATATCATCTCTTTTTTTTTTTTTTTGGAAGAAACAGTATATCATCAACCTTCATAATGTTTACTCATTTACTAAAATAATTCACCTTCATGTTTTTTACTGGATTTACCAAAATTAAATTCATTCACTATTCCTTATCTATCTCAGCTTTTAATCTTTTGGTGCAAGACATTCCAGTGACTCCAGTCCACCAAATCAGATACATGGGTTGGGCTCAGCTTCCAATCCCATCCATTTGACAATTGGTCTAGTTCCGAGTCTTCCCACTGATCCCGCCCGGCTAATGTACAATTGAGTAGTTGTCACTTGCCAGTTGCCACCTCTTATGCATTTGAAAACCTGATTGGACTAAAGGCATCTAAGAAAGTGATTTCGGATCCAATCTTTCCAGGCAATTACTGACATGGACAGCTCCATTTGAATGAAAAAGGTGTACTTTCTAAGTCCAAACTAGCGTGGGATTTGAGTGGCTCTTTTTGGATGTCGAGAAAAAAAAAATTTTAATTTGAATTTAAAGAAAGTGACGGATTTTGTATTTATTTATCAAAGAGAGTGATAAACAAATAATCAATTATTGTATCATCAAGTTTTTGTCTTATTATATTTTTTATTTTCTTGACATCCAAACATAGTTGCATTGAATTAAAATTAACTGAATTTCATTTCCAATTATCAGTTCAAAAAGTTTTATTTTTTCAAAATTTTGACCAATACCTAACCATTCCGGCATAATCAGAACCAATGGAAGTCAATTCGGTTGAAAATTCCACTCTCTCAAACAGTAGGGATGTAAATTTGAGGTCCTTATCTTTATGTAACGATGTCTTTGGATCAAATCCTATCTTTAGGGGGGTGGTTTGGTCATTTTGACACCTTATTATCTCCATTTCAAATTTATGCAGAGTCACGCATATAACCTTTTACTTAAAAAAATACCTACTAATAACAAATAGGTCAACATGTCATTGTCTAAGCAAGGGCATCCGATGAGAGCCTGAGCAAGGGCATCTGGATTCTAGAAGAGAACTTTTATTTTGTGGGGGGTAGAATGGTAATTTTCATGCTCTTGTGTCTAGGCTTAAGATCGATGCGACCAAGAAGTGTGCTTTCTCCCATTTTGTTTGAGAAAAAGAATGCTACCTAGTTGCTTGACCCATGCCCAAACACAGGAATGCATGAAAAGACCACTCGACCCAGTGATAAATGCCTTGCAGCTTTGCATACTCTCTCACATGCTCAAAAACAGGAATATGTGAAAAGACCGCACTACCACCATGGTAGATGCCCTTGTATATTCTCTCATTGGTCCACATGCTGACACAATAGTCATGCAATCTGCTACGATCCTTCTCCTAAACAATAATTATTTGATGGAAAAAGAAGCCTAAAGACAATATAGTCAATTTTCTTTTTTTTTTTTGATAGAAATGGAACTTTACTGAGATGAAACGTGTGTACAACCCATCATCTCAGACTCACAAAGTTGAGATAGTTAGGAAATGGAATGTGGCCAAACTGTCTTACACACAGCAAACAGTGCCTTTCTAGCAAGGGCATCAGCAACAGTGTTTATAGCCCTTGGAAAATAACCGAAAACATGAGATTCAAAAGAGTTCCTGAGATGCAAGATATCAGTGATAATTAGGGAGATCTCCCATGGAGGTGGGCAAGTGCCATCTTTAAGTAGATTCGCGCCACTTCTTTGTTGTCCATTTCAACCTGGAGCTTATCATATCCCTGTTGAGCAGCATGAGATAGGGCCTATCTGATTGCTAAGGCTTCCCCTTGTATTGATGAACTGAAGTGTTGTAGAACCGAGAAAGCCTCAAATTCTTTACCGCTCGAATCCCTGAATATGATACCCAGTCCTCCACAGATTGTTTCTTTTGGAAAAAGCAGCATCGCAATTCACCTTTACAAATCCACTTGGTGGAGCTGTCCAAGTAGTAATATCGGGAGAGCTAACATGACTTCTTCGTAAGAAAGCTAGAGATGGCGAGCGGCAGGACGAGAACTCAAGATAAGCCTTCTCTGCAGTGTAATAACATCTTGTGGAGTCCAAAGTCGTCCTGATATTGCACGATCACATCTGGCTCTCCATAAATACCAGCATATAAAGGAAGCCTTTGATAAGTCTTGCCAAATGTTCACTTGTTCACCTGTACCCACATGCCATAGCAAACCAGCCATTGAAGTCCTCCTACCCTCCAGTAGACTACTCCATCCCAAGGATGGGTTATTCCCCAAACGAGCCTTTAGAAAAGAAGTATGTGTGAAGTAAATAGACTTCAAAAAATTTGCCCAATAAGTTTCCGGTGAGGACCATAATCGCCAAGTCACCTTAGCAAGAAATGCTTGGTTTTGCAGTCTAGAATCCTTAAATCCAAGACCACCTTTAGATTTTGATCGACGAAATCCAATGGATTTTTGGTACATCATCCTTTCTCCCCAATAAAACTTGGCAGCAGCTTTCCTAATAGCTTCATGTGTTAGGACTCTTATGTGGGCTTAACTGATATTGATTGACCCATTGGGTCTAAGAGAATAAGGACCACTCTAATTAGGAAACTTCTAGCCCTATTATATTGTGGGAATGGAATAGGGTTTAGGAATTCTATTATATATAGAATACTGACAGTCCCTGCAGCTATTACTTTTCATAATAATATTTGGGAGCACTGCTTTCTCACAGAGCTAGTGTAGAGACAGAGAGAATATCCCATAGTAAGAGGCGGCAGAAAATCTCAGTAGAAGGACCCATATTGCGTGGTTCTTCATCATAGTTCGTGGTACAAGCGTCAACCTTGATTTAGGGACTTTATTCACACTCAACGGGCATGTGATTGATTTCTTTATATTATTCATTCTTATATTCTATACACTATAGGTAATTCAAATGATTCTAGGATTTAGAATCACTAACAATTGGTATCAGAGCCTACACTATGGTGTTAGAATCAAGAAATTATGTAAGGGAAAAAAAAAAAGATATGAGTTTCTATTTATGAAAATCATTATTTTACTCTCACTTAAAGATCCCGTATGGGAAAACTTTCTTTACGGAAGTTGTAGAGCACGAGAACATGGTCTCAGTGGTATGTTGTATGTCACCGAAAACCTCCGTACGCGCTGGCATGCACCGCCGGAAATCGGCTACCGGAGGAGAGAGAAAAATAAAAAATTAAAAAAAAAGGGCGACGAGTCATCACCGGGTCAACTCGGAAACCCTACTTAGTTGACCCGGGATGCAGTGGGTCAACTCATGACCAACTCGGTCAAAGGTTGACCGGGTCGTTGACCCGAACTTTGACCCGAAACTAATTTGCCCGAACCGGTTAGATTGGATTGATTTTCATTCCAAAAAAAAAAACAGTAACTTTAAATGGCTTGTACGGGCAAACGGTGAAGAATTTTTCACCCTGGTTTTTTGCGTTGAGTCCAGTTTTTCGTGCTCTTCGTTTTGATATATTATGAGCCTAGTTTTGATCAACTTTTATGATCTATTTTGTATAAGTTACAAGTATGGGTGTTTAATGATTCTTTATAATTTTCATATTAATTGGAAGAAATGAAAGAAAATCAACTCATACATTACTTGCATATCAGAATATGAACTTGTTTATTCTTGGTAATGTAGTTCATGCTTTTGTTTATGAATATTTTTTTATTCATGGTTAAACAATCCCACTTTTAGCTGCCGGAATGAATTTGTAGACTATTACAGTAAGATTGGGTGGAATCCACCAAAGTGGTAAAGTTCAACCTTATTGTAATAGAATACAAATCAAAGGTCTTCTTTGTTTGAAAAGACAGAGAATAATGGTTGGTAGCAAGGTTGCTAATGTTCACCCAAAGGTGACATTATCAAAGAAAAGTTAAAGTTAAAGTTAAAGCAAGTAAAAAAAAAAAAATAGGGATTTCTCAACCTAGAAGATGCTGTCCATCCAAAGATGGCGGTACTTTTTGAAAGTTAGAAGAAGTCTCGCAGTAATAGCGGAAACTTGAGTGGACCAGTATGTTTCAGACCCAAAGGTTAGAAATGTAGTTCCGGTTGACACTCATGAAGTAATTGATACTTGAGCATGTAATGTTTAATTTTGCTAATTGTTACATGCTTATTCTTTTACATATATGTCTGTATGTTGAATAGAATATTCTTTATTAAAATATTCAACAGGATGTCTTCTAGTTTTGGTGTACTTGATATTCCTAAGCTTACTGGAGATAATTTCAACAAATGGATGGAAGACTTAGAGGTCTACATGATTCTCAAGGACCTAGATCTGTGTACTAGGACCACCAAACCAGCTGAACCTACTGCAACCAGTACCCAAACTGAGAAAGGGGATTATGACAAGTGGGTCACTGCAAATAGGAAGTCCTTGGCTGTTATTAAAAGTGCTTTGCCTGAATCTATCAAGGATAGTGTTGCTAAAAAGGATACTGCTTCTGAGTATTTGGCTGCTATAAAAGCTAAGTTTGATAGCTCTAAGAAATCACAGGCTCACGATCTCATGAGCCAATTGACTGGGGCTAGATTTGATGGAGTAGGAAGTGCTAGAGAGCATATACTGGAACTGGTTTCCCTAGGAAACAAGATCAGAGGTACAGGTATTAACTTTGATGATGACTTCGTGGTCACCATTGCCTTGAATTCTCTGCCTGAGAGCTACAAGACTCTTAAGACTACTTATAATACATTGAAGGATAAATGGGGTCTTGATGAATTGATCACTGTGGTAACCCAGGAAGAGGGAACAATTAATAGAACCAAAGTTGAAAGTGCCAATCTTACTTAAGGTAAGACTTCATCATCTATGGGACCTAACAAAGGGATCAAGAAGTTCTTTAAGAAAGGAAAATTCACTCCATTTAAATGAGGGAAAAACAAGAAAGGAAAGAAAAATTTCAAAGAATCTAGGGTACAAAAAGACATGAGTGGCATAGAGTTTTTTTGGTGCAAGGCCAAAGGACACATGAAGAAGGATTGTTTTAAGAGAAAGACCTACCTTGAGAAAAAGAAGGATGATGGTATGAATCTATCCTTAGTATGTTTTGAATCTTGCTTGATTAATGTACCAATTGATTCATGGTGGTTAGATTCTGCGTCATCTATTCACGTCACTCATTCCTTGCAGGGGTTCCTAAACAGGAGGGTACCAAGCAAGAATGAAGTGACGGTGTTTGTGGGCAATGGAGCTAGAGTTGAAGTGGAAGTCATAAGAACTATTAGATTATTTTTTTCATTCAGACTCATTTATTGATTTGAAGGATGTTGTTTATGTTCCCTCTATGAGGAGGAATTTGATTTCAGTTTCTAGCCTTTGTTCAGATGGTTATTCTGTTAATTTTAATCAAGTTGGATTTTGTTTATTACATGATTCTATCTCTATTGGTAGTGGTACTCTTGTTGATGGGCTTTATAGATTGAATTATAATTCTTCATGGGTTCTGAATGTGGGAGTGAAACGGTCTCTGATTGATGAGAAATCCTCTATGTTGTGGCATAGAAGGTTGGGTCATATTTCAATCAAGAGGATGAAAAGATTGGTAAAGGAAGGGATATTAAAAGATATTAATTTTCAGGACATGGAAACATGTATAGATTGCATTAAGGGAAATATGACAATCTCTAGGAAAAATGATGCTACTTGCAGCATTGAAGTATTAGACCTCATTCACACTGACATCTGTGGGCCTTTTATTGTCCCTACACTCATTGGGCACCGTTATTTCATAACTTTTATTGATGATTGGTCAAGATATGGGTATGTCTTCCTTATCAGTGAGAAATCTAGTGCTCTGATGTTTTCAAGATTTTTAAAGCTGAAGTTGAACTTTTCCACTCCAAGAAGATCAAAGTGGTCAGATCCGACAGGGGTGGAGAATATTATGGGAGAAGTGGTGATTTTGAGCAGTTACTTGGTCTTTTTGCAAAATTCTTGCAAGAACATGGGATAGCTCCTCAATATTCAATGCCTGGAACACCTCAGCAGAATGGAGTAGCTGAAAGAAGAAATCATACTCTAAAAGACATGGTCCGTTCTATGGTGAGCAATACTACCTTACCAGAATCCTTATGGGGAGAGGCACTTAAAACTGTTGTTTACCTTCTCAATAGAGTGCCAAGTAAATCTGTGAATAAGACTCCCTATGAACTCTGGAGTAGCAAAATACCTAGCCTTAGACACTTGCGAGTGTGGAGATGTCAAGCAGAAGCCAAAATCTTTAACCCTCAAGAAAAAGTTTTTGACTCAAGGATTACAAGTTGCTATTTTGTGGGATACCCAGAGAGGTCTAAAGGGTATAGATTCTACTGTCCTGGTCCAGGACACAAAATTGTAGAGACCACTCATACTAGATTTGTTGAATGCAATGAAGAGTCTAGAACTCCTCGTAATTTCTCTTTTGAAGAAGGGGAGTATGACACTCCTGAGATAGCACATGTTGAGTTGAGAAATTCACTTATTGATCTCAATCCCGTCATGTCTGATAATAGTCACTCAAACTCCAATTGAATATGATTTGCAAGTTGGGACAGATGTTGCTATTGCGGACCCACTTTCACCTCCTGATACCGCTAATATTGGTAGGCTTCCACCTAAACCTATAAGGAGGTCTACTAGAGTGCGCAAGCCTTCTCTGCACTCTGATTATATTTCTTATTTGAATGAGTGTGAGTTTGATATAAGATAAGAAGAATACCCTGTTACTTTTCTTCAAGCAGTTAATCATAAGCATTCAGACAAATGGGTAGAAACAATGAAGGAAGAGCTGTTATCCATTAGCAACAATGGAGTATGGGAATTAGTGCAAATTCCAAAGGATTGTAAGGCTATTGCATCTAAGTGGGTTTTCAAAACCAAGACAGATTCTCAAGGTAGAGTAGAACGCTACAAAGCTAGACTCGTGGCAAAGGGTTTTACTCAACGAGAGGGGATAGATTACAAAGAAACCTTCTCACCTGTCTCATCAAAGGACTCATTCAGAATTATCATGGCCATTGTTGCCCATTTTGACCTAGAGTTACATCAGATGGATGTGAAAACAGCATTTCTGAATGGAGAGCTGTCAGAGAAGGTGTACATGAGACAACCTGAAGGTTTTGAGGAAAATGGTAAAGAGGACTTTGTTTGTATCCTGAAAAAGTTTCTTTATGGGTTAAAGCAAGCATCTCGACAATGGTACTTAAAATTTGATCGAGTTGTGACTTTTTTTGGTTTTGTAGAGAATCCAATCGATCAGTGCATATATCTGAAACTCAGTGGGAATAGTTTCATCTTTCTTATGCTCTATGTGGATGACATTCTGTTGGCTAGCAGCAACAAAACCTTATTGATGGAGACCAAGGGTTTTCTTTCAGAAAACTTTGAAATGAAGGACATGGGTGAAGCAAGTTATGTGCTTGGAATCGAGATTAGTCATGATAGGCCGCGGGGGTTACTTGGGCTATCACAACAGGCATATCTTGATAAAGTTTTAAAGAGGTTTAACATATCTAAATGTTCTAGTGGTGAAGCACCCATCAGTAAAGGAGACAAGTTGAACAAGCAACAATGTCCAAAGAATGATATTGAGAGGAGCTCAATGAATGACAAGCCTTATGCCTCTGCCGTTGGAAGTTTGATGTATGCACAAGTTTGTACTCACCCTGACATTGCCTTTGCAATTAGTGTACTTGGAAAGTTTCAATCTGATGCTGGTTTGGCTCATTGGACTGTAGCCAAGAAGGTCATACGCTATTTACAGCGGACAAAGGACTTCAAGCTAGTGTTCAGTAAATCAAAAAAACTTGAAGTTGTGGGGTATTCTGACTCGGACTTCAGTGGGTGTACTGATGATAGAAAGTCTATCTCTGGATACACTTTTGTATTGGGAGGAGGAGCTATTTCTTGGAAGAGTGCCAAACAAACTATTTTAGCTTCATCCACTATGCAAGCTGAGTTTGTGGCACTTTATGAAGCTACCAAGCAGGCAGTGTGACTGAGGAATTTTATATCTGAACTGAAAGTTGTAGATTCCATCTCTAAGCCTTTGCATTTGTGGTGTGACAATATTTCTGTTGTTTTCTTTGCAAAGAATAACAAGAGATCTAGCAGCTCCAAACACATTGAGATTAAATATCTTGTGGTTCGCGAGAAGATCAACGCTGGGGAGATCGCTGTTGAGCATATTATTACTGAAGAGATGGTTGCTGATCCTCTGACCAAAGCTCTTCCAGTGGGAATTTTTAAGACTCATGTTTCTAACATGGGTGTGATGGAATCTTTTGATATGCTTGTTTAGTGGAAGTTTACTTATCCATAGTGGTATTGTAATAAGCATTATTTTGTTAGATCATACATTATGAGCACAATCTATATTGAGGATGTTTATTTTCCAGTATAGTGTTCATTTTATATTCTCTCACATCGTATTGTTGTATGATTATTGTGGTTTACTTTAACATGTCACAGTTAATGGCGGTGTTTAGTCAAGTTTCGTGATTTATGGCGGTATTTAGCCTAAATCCATGGAGATGGTTGTTAACCATAGGTTGTATGCCAAAGTGAGATATTAATACAAGAAAATGGCGGTTTGCCTAAGTATTGATTAATATCAAAGTTCTCTACCTGTGAGGTTTTCAAGGTAGGCTGATCTTTAGATCAGGAACGGACCTATAAGGAAGGATATATCTTATGTGATCACAGTTATGATATAATTCCTTATATCTATGTTTCCAGGCGATTTGAATTGATAATTTTCTGTTGTCTGTAACATTAGATAGTTATATGTCTTATATTGAGGTGTATTTTCTACTATTGTTCAACAATGGAGATTATTGATTGGTCAAAGTTTGTTTTGAGTGGTATTCAATCTTGGGATTATTTGGCCAGATGTCAATGGGAAGACATCAGTATCAGTGTAGCCCAAGTGGGAGATTGTTAGGACTCTTATGTGGGCTTAACTGATATTGATTGACCCATTGGGTCCAAGAGAATAAGAACCACTCTAATTATGAAATTTCTAGCCCTATTCTATTGTGGGAATGGAATAGGGTTTATGAATTTTATTATATATAGAATACTGACGGTCCCTGCAGCTATTACTTTTCATAATAATATTTGGGAGCACTGCTTTCTCACAGAGCTAGTGTAGAGACAGAGAGAAGATCCCATAGTAAGAGGCTGCAGAAGATCTCAGTAGAAGGACCCATATTGCGTGGTTCTTCATCATAGTTCGTGGTACAAGCGTCAACCTTGATTTAGGGACTTTATTCACGCTCAACGGGTATGTGATTGATTTCTTTCTATTATTCATTCTTGTATTCTATACACTATAGGTAATTCAAATGATTCTAGGATTTAGAATCACTAACAATACATGAAAGGGGTTGGCCCCTTGCTTATAAGCCAAAAGCACTCTTGACACCCAAACAATGTGAGACTATCTCAGTCACTTTCTCCTTATTTTTAGAACAATAGATTCCATCCTTCATTATGTGCACCTTAACCCAAAAAATAAAAAATGATGGTTATTAAATCAGAACCCTAGCTTTGTTATTGTCACATCCTCTTGAATGTTCTTCCTCCACAGTAAATCTGTAAACCTACTTTTGGCCTTCGGTTTATACACCAATGTGGCTGTTACACAAGAAACCACATGCTCAACAAAACACTACCAGGACTTAACCATATCTTACCTACATGACCTCCAAACCCTCAGAAAAACTCAAGTGGAAAAACATCCAAACACATAGACCACCTTCCCAACACCCCCATCCCAACTCAAGTCTTAATTTTAGAGATAGTTGAACTTTGCAGCCCTGCTTTTTTTTTTTTTTTTTGGGGGGGAGGGGGGAGGGGTTGGTTGGTGTTCTAGGGGGCTTTGTGAAATTACTTGGTGAGAGGAAAATGGCACCATTAATGCTCCTATGATGCTAACTTTTTCAGCTAGAATATGTAAACTATGTTAACATACAAAGATCTTGGAAATATTGTGTTGGTGGATTACATATTTACATAGCTGCCCTTCCCTTATCATTTACAACAAAATTCTTTGTTTTATTCGTATTCTTTTGTCTTATATTCGTAATTAAGCATATTTTATCACTCCCACAGCCTGCCCCTGCTCTCACCCGTACCAAAAAAAAAAGGGCGAGTAAGCATATTTATTTCCCACAAATATATAATGTATTAAATAAATTCAATCTAACTCTTGGTATTCTTGAATGACTCATTGTTTGAAAAAAAAAAAGAAGAAGAAGATAAGTAATGTGTCTATAAGCACACATAACCACATAAGACTAAAGCATCCTGTTGATAAAACTTTTTTATTTGTTGGGGGGATTGGTATTAGGTATAGTATTGATATTGGTATCAGTATTGGATCTAAGATCAAGTATCAATACTAGAACGAGGTAAATTCGTAAAAAAAAAAAAAAAAAAAATTGATATGGCTACAATAGTATGCTATTATTTATTTATTTATTTATTTTTGATAATAATAGTATGCTATTATTGTGCAGTAGGTTTGCAGCTAGCAAGCATGGAGGCTGAACTACAGAAGCTGAGTTGGAGTATGGAATGATTTGTCTTTAATCTCTAGTCCAATAATTAGTAAGGCAGCCCATTAGGATGTCAAACCCATGCTCACCACTAACTTTATGTCACAAATAAAACCGTGAGGAAAGGCATTAAGGCCACCATATCGAAACAAAATCTTAAAATATCTACAATAAAAGTTGCAAAGAAGTTGTAAAACCATATGTTCCGGGTTTAATATTTAGGGTTTAGGTTTTCAAAGTTTCTCTCATGATAAGAAGTTTAATAGTAGTTACATCCCAAATATATCTTTGTTTATACCTCATGGGAAGGGAAAGACCTCGTCAAGGCATAACTTTCATATGTTTTCTAAATTTTGATCAGATTTTTTTTTTTTTTTTTTCTTTTCCTTTTTCTTCTAACCAACAGAACATTGTTGACTAGCTTATGTGATAAGTGTACAAACAGCACATGCAAGACTTCTGAATTTCTGGTAGCATGAACTAGTCCAACTTTGGATATCTATTGATTATCTTGTTCTATTAACAGTGGATGTAGAGAAACATGGCTGGTGGTTGGGAATTGGAAGGCATACTTTGATTCTTTGAGTAATATATGGATCTCTCATTGTTTACTATACTGCAGTCTCCTGTTTTTCACCATGTATAGAGTGACCTATCCCTTCCCCCCCCCCCCCCCCCCCCCCTCTTCTAGTGTTCTGAAGCCTTGGGAAGCTTTACAGTAAAAAAGTAGGCAATGATGCAGTTGAACCTTCAAGATCTCAGGGTTAGAGTCCTTGTTCAGTTATATTTGATGCTAGATAGAACATTGCCAATTTTTAGCATTTTGGGGGTTATGATTGTACTGTTGTAACTTAACAATTTAAAAACTATGGCTGAGTGGCAACGTTGTGGGTAGCTTGAACACTAAGGTGACCGAGTGAACTCTAATTTTTTTTTTTTTTTTTTTTTCCTGTTGTTGTAATTCAAATGTGGACAAACAATAGAATTTTATTTTACTTAATTTTTTTATTGTTGGATTTACCAGAGTCCTCCCCTCTATAGATGAATGACGTCACTCATAAAAAACCCATTTATATTTGAGACAATTTCCTAGGTATACCAAATTAAAACAACAACGGAGGGGGATGGCATGCTAACGGGTTACCCAGGAATAGGGCATGCTAGCGAGGCAAAACCATAGGATTTTATTACTTTAATTCCAATTGTTGGATTTGCATCTGACTTTATATGCAAAGGTACCTAAGTCTGGAAAAATACACTGCTAAACATACAGTACTATTTGTCTTGAAAAATCATACTACATACTCTCTTAAGGTATACTTCCCTGCAATGTTGCTTTCCATTTTAGTTGCAGAGTTTAAAAAAAAAAAAAAAGGGTTTCAACGCTTATTATATGGATTTTCCCTTATATGTGGCTTGTGGAGCTTTTGATTGCAGAGACCGTGAAGAACGAGTGCCTCTAGAGTGGCTGCTGGAATTGACCTCTAGAGAGATTAGCTTCGGTCGCCGCTAGGAGAGCTAAGAGAGAGGAAGAGAGAAATAGCTTCTTGAGAAGCTTTCCTTGTCAATTTTGCTTTCGAATTTTGGTTGAAAGGTCACCATTAATGTTGCCTCAGTTGTCTTTCTTTCACTTCTTTCACATGATGCCCTGTTTCAAGCTTTGTATGTATTATGTTCATGTTTTAGACAATTTTTAACTTTAAATTTCAATGTTCCTTTTAAACTCAGGATCTTGCATTCGTAGGCTAATTTATCCCCGAGCAATATAATCTTACATGTTAGAGGGGGTTCTGGTATACTATAGATTGATCTTTCGTCAAATCTTCTGGTGGAACTGCCTGAGACATTTTGAAATCTATACAATCTCAAGGGTCAATCTTCCTATTCTCAACTGATTTCTGCTTTACTTTCTTTTCTTTACCTTTTGGTTCCTCAGTGGTTCCTATTTCTATCATTGTGGAAATATATAGATTGTATAATCAGTTCCTACCTAAATGACATTTATATCTTGGTATAAATTATTCCATGCCTTTGTGTAGATTTTTTGAGGAAGATGGATTATGTTACAGTTGGGAAACATACCTTCAGAGGTATCCCTACACAAGCCTGGGTTGCTCTTTTGTTGGATTTGGAACATGGGAAACATGAGTAGGATTATAGGAAGGGATAGCATGGCAGTAGTATGATAATATTGAAAGGGTTACTAATGGTTGTGACATTGAGATATAGCAGTTCCCTTTTGTGTACTCTTTTGTATAAGAAGCTTGTAAGGGGATAAACAACCCTACCTACTCAAAAGTGAAAGAAACTATTAAGAACATTTATACATACAGTATATTGAAATTGTAGAAACACAACCCTAAAACGATGTAGAAGATAATGGAAAAACAAAACAAACAATGCACACGAATTTTACGAGGTTCGGCAAGGTTGCCTACGTCCCCGCTGAAATGAGATCATGCTTCACTATCAATGGAGAATAGGGTTACAGCGCTCGTCCTCACACCTCTCAGTATTGCTTGCATTACAGAGAAAGAAACCCTCGCTACAAATATATAGCGAAAAAACCCTAATCCGGAAAGTATACAATCCGCCGTCCTGCCTAAAAAATTCGAGCAGGGGGCTACGCCCTCCTACACCCCCTGCTATGCAAGGGGGCCTCCTACCCCCCTTGCAACCCCCACGGCCCACTAACCAGCTAGCAAGACCGCCGTCCTGCCTATCTAGGTGCTGCACCAGTACTCTTTGGATTAAACTACGACGGAATACAAGATATTATACAACAACAGAAATTTGTCTGAAATCAAGATGTTTGATTCTAATGGCTTATGCATTGCAAGCATGCGTTTTTGGGGAAGAGGTACAGGGCGCTATAGAAGCAGAGGAACAGGTTTACAAGATTCAAGTTTGGAATCAACTACTAACCTCCTATTGTAGTTCCTGGAGGTGACTTGGCTAAGGTTCAGAGAGCAGTTTGCATGATTTCAAACTCTACGATTGTTGTAGAGGTTTTCTCAAGAATTGATCACAAGTTTGATCTGATATATTCAAAGCGTGCTTTTGTACACACTGGGATGTTGGTGAGGGAAAGGAGGAAGGAGAATTCTCTGAAGCTTAGGAGGATCTAGCTGCAGGGGAGGAAGATGAAGGAGATGAATACTAGATGCCATAGGGGATTGGGTTTGTTTTAATCTTGAACTCTAATTGAGTCATTCTTGCTTGCAATCTTGGGGAACATCTCATTCTCTGCAGCAATTCAACTATTGGTCTAGAGCTATTTGCAATTTTTTTCATATACTAGATGCCATAGGGGATTGGGTTTGTTTTAATCTTGAACTCTAATCGAGACATTCTTGCTTGCAATCTTGGGGAACATCTCATTCTCTGCAGCAATTCAACTATTGGTCTAGAGCTATTTGCAATTTTTTTCATGAAAAAAAGTTGTTGGATCTTGAAATTTCATTTTACCCGTCCAAGCTTTCTTTTCATTTATTCACAATGATTTCTCCACAGGTAACGTGACAGAGGGGCCAATTAAAAGGTTTGAAAATTTTCTAAGGCAGTACACTCCAATATACATGGGTTTTGCCACATTTAGCCAGTGTAGCATGTAAAACTGTCACAAATCATATGGTTCAGAAGCTGGCTGGGATAGAGGTGGATGGTGCTAACTTAGTTTCAAGTCTTATCATTTTGTGCAGAAAACAAATGGCTACTGTGTTCCAAGGACTGTTATTTACCAAAAATAAAGAAAATGTGGATCCTAATCTGATCCTTTTCTGTAAAATGGGATTTCTGTTGTTTATATCGATGTAATGTAAATATTTGGCATTGAAATGTATATATAAAGCCTTTTCCCCAAGAAAATATAACTGGGAAACTTCATGAATCGGCAGACTGTTTTGCCTATATCAGTCTTTGAACTGGGTAAGATTTTTGAAAGGCCACGGTCAATCAAAGATGGAGATTGCATTTAAAGAAAGGGACTTAATTCTCAAACCCTGAGGTAGTTACAGACTAATAAGCCACGTTCCAAGTTTATGGAAAGACCCAAAATAGGTTTGACAATTAGGAGAGACCCAAAATCCTGCATAATCGTTCATATCAGATAGCCTTGTGAATCCTCCAAGCCCTCGA
This sequence comes from Macadamia integrifolia, assembly GCF_013358625.1. Taxonomy (NCBI): domain Eukaryota; kingdom Viridiplantae; phylum Streptophyta; class Magnoliopsida; order Proteales; family Proteaceae; genus Macadamia; species Macadamia integrifolia. Next base: position 25,269,213 of record NC_056563.1, on the reverse strand, counting down.
ATTCGTGACCTCGACGACCTAACCCTATCTCATCCGCTCGTATTGGATTCTCTGAAAAGTTCCTAGAGGAACATAGATCGAACTAGCAATCAAACCGAACGAGCAGGGAGAGATGGAGAGAGAATAGAGAAAGAAAGAGAGAATGGTGAAGAGGAGTTACCAGAATTCGGTTGGCTAACACTCACAGTACGTTTCTCGTCGTTCTTATACTTTTCATTGAGAGTATCTATAAAGTAATTTGAGGGCTGTATAAGTATGGTATCACATTCGATTAAATAAAAGGCAGAGATTCAACAAGCCTAATCGAACGATCAATATTCATTGAGAGAAAATATGTCATATCCACGGGTCAGGTTCGTTCACGTACATGAATATTTCCTGTTTTCATTCTTGGGTAACCTGCTAGTATACTAACAATTACAAAATAAGTAAGTTTACAAGACAAGTATGTGAAACAAAGTCAGTCCTACTTGTTTCGTAATTTATTTTCTCATGTAGGCAATCTTCCCTTAATGCTCTTGTTCATTCCGATTTGCCATCTATTGACATCTCTCTCGAGAGTGAAGTATTTGCAGTCCCAAAGGGTTTTAACAAACCACAACATGTAAATTGCTATACTTTTCTGTTTCATTGATTAGTAATGTTCATGGTAGAAACTTTGCTCAAATGCTCTAGTTCTACTAATAGGACCAAGATTTATTTCACCATATTGAAAGCCTAAATGCTTGTACAGAGCATTTCTGTATATATGGAACACTTGCTGAGACACGTGGCACTCAATTAGTGGCTGATGAAATATATTGAGCTCGCAATTTTCAAATAAACCATTGGATGACCTTGATAAAGGTAGGATTCTAAGATTATAACAAATCAAAAAATAAATAAATAAATGAAAGAAAGAAAGATTATAACAAATGGAATTTTTGTAATTCAAAATATCACACAAACCCATCCAATGAGATCATTTCTAATAAAATCTTTTCAAACAGTGAATTTAACACATGTGAATTACTGTTCACTTAGTGTTTCAGTGCAGCGACGCAACACTGACTTCCCTAAACCGTTCCAATTGAAAACCAGGTGCCCGGATAATATACCCCTTCAAGTCGAGCCTTATCCAGATCCATCAATTTGGCATCTTGCGCTTTAAATTTCCATCGAACGGCCATATAGATTCTGGAACCGACTTCTGAAAAACGAGGGAAAAAAAAAACCATAGGAGAGGTTCATCTTAGCGAGAAGAAACGAAGTTCGGCCATTTTAAAATCCTCATTTACGCATTGTGTCGAGCACATGGTGACCACTCCAACACCTGGTCATTTTCTTAAATCAAACCTCATGAACCTCATGGGCTACTCCCTTGCACGCATGCCGCTCTCCTGGCCGAGGAATTATTGCCGAGAGCACTTCCTTGTTTAGCTATTGCGAGTTGTGGCCTTTTGCCGGTACCATGTGTGCTTCAACCCTTGCGTCGCGGCCCTGAATGTCCCATGTCCATGTGCCATGTATGCCTACTACTACCACTCAATGCATCACCTGCTGCCATGGCTACGTGCTTGCAACCCAAATGGCTACCATGTCACCTCACACAACCAAGAATGTCACGTCATTATGCCAAGCATATTTGAACCCCATGTAAATATGTATCATACAAGCACTCATCCATTCAGTCACAAATGCATATATGCATAATCATCATTACCGAAAATGAAAGATCCTATATCAGATGGGTGTGATGGCTCAGCTCAAAAGGCCTGATGTTGCCCTCCTGCAGGTTATATGAAGATAAATACTTATGTTGCTTTATCTATTGGCAACACAAAAGGTGGTTTAAGGCATCTTTTTCGCGATCATAGATGTTGGCAACAAAAAGCTATTTCAGTTCCAACATGGCTAAGTACAACTATTCAAGGTGAAGCCCTAGCGATTCGACAAGCTCTTTTATAGGCTATTGCTGATGGATATTTGCATCTTCATATCGAATCTGATTGCAAAGAGGTCATTGATTGTATCCTTGACCCAAACAGCAACCCACCTCTTGATATAACAACAATTATCAAGGATGTGAGAAGATTAGTCCCTTCTTTTACATCAATTTCCTTTTTCTATATTCCACGGGCACTGAATGTTACTGCAAATGCTCTGGCTAAAAAAGCCTGATCTATTATGTGTTGGACAGAAGGACCGCTTTCAGTTCCATGGCTCCATGATCTCTGTCTATCTGAAGTTATAGGCTGTACATATACTTATCAGTAAATTATTCTTTTACCCAAAAAAAAATAATCACCATCATAGCATCATTGCATCATCACATCAACTCAAGTCGCATGCCAAACCATGATCAACCATGATTATTCATGTCAATTGTAACATCATCATATCATGAACACCCACGCAAACTAATGGCCCACGGTGCTACCTATGCTTTTATTTAGCCGCCCATCCGTGCAAGGCCCGTGAGACTTGTGACATGTGCCGTAAACACTCAAATTACTGAAACTCTTGAGATTAGCTCCGTTTCTGTGCAATTATATGAAAATTATCATATCTTCTTCGTCCGATATCAAAATGATGCGATTCCAGTGGAATTGGAAAGACAACTCGACAAATTACATTTTTCATGTGGATTTTTCTGTCCAGTTCTTCCATTAAGACTTCTGAAAATAACTCTAAAGTTACTGTTTCTACGTGAACTTTTGATGTCAATTTCCAAATTTCGCACACTACACCCGAAGCTTCCACATGCTTCTGAGCATTGAATATCACCATGATACACCGTCAAATACTACCACATGTGCTCGAATATATCTATATCACTTCCAAACTGGCATGTGTTCAGTTTGCGATTGTCACTACACTGCCTGCACTACCAAATCACTTTCTGATTCTTCCCGCATTGCTAAAACATTTATGTATCATCTTCATCTTTGCTCACATCACTATGTCCAACATTAATAATATTACTGAATCATTCTTATTAGGACTATTTTTTCTTATTTTGTTGAAAATCGATTTTACAGTATAGATGCTTATAGCCTCCCCCTCTATGCCATACGGTAATTCGAAAAAAGAGTAGGTATATGATGCCAATATCAGATTCTTAAATCCCAACTTGAGATTTTCTTTCAATAAGGAGGAGGCAGAACAACTATTTTACTCTGTCCAATTTGTGGGTCATCATCAATTGGCGGAAAACAGAGGAAAAGAAACCAAGGCAGTTCATCAAACTCTAAGAATCTGAAAATCAATTTGGCATTTGAATGCCCAAACAAATCTTAAAATACTCTTTATGAAGATCCATGGAAGAAACTATTGGAATCTTTAAAAACAATTCAAGAGGAATAGATGATTTGTCTAATAAAGCAAATTCCAGATTTATTTCCAATCATGCCCTATTGTTTCTTGCCCGCAGGTTCCACCATAGCCCTTAAGAACACTTTAAAGGGAAAAATAGAAGTAAAGGGAATACAAACGAGAGTTATTTTGAAGGAAAGTATGTACCATGTAGCAGCAATGATCCAAATTATGAAGTGAAGGCTAGAGATATCAATATGGTAGGTGAGTACTGAATTGGAGGGGTTGGGAAGACGACCAAAGTGACCAAAAAAGTGAAAGTAGATGGACTGTTTGCTCAGGCTATGATGATCACCGTTTCTGATCTTCCCTATCTTGAAATCTAAGACGAAAATGCAAACTACCTGCACCTGCCACTAGGAAAACCAGAAACGAATTTGTGAGAGAAGATGCTTTATTTGAGAGACTGAACTCATTGAAGCACAAAAAGGAAAACAAACCCTTATGATCTTAGGTGACACATGGAAGCAGTCGAACCTGACAGAGGTAGGAATTCCTCATGGCTATGGTTATTGCAAAATATTGCTCACAACAAAAAGTCTTAATAAGCTTGCTACTAAATGAAGAGCCAATCCAACATTGAAAGAAAATTAAGTTTTATTAGGAGATGAATGGTTTCTATTCAAAAGGGTTATAGTATACATATTTCTTCCTTTTCAATCCTAAGTTTCTTTCTAGCAAATAAATACACAAGTTATGGAAAATGCTGAAGAGACAAAGATATGTTAAGCCTCTTAACACGAAGAAAATGTACGAGACATGTAAATAGAGAACAATGGTTTGTGTTGAAGTAGAGAAAGTTTGTTTCCACCCATTAGCCTCTGTTTAATAAAAAGTGAATCGGAGATTGAGAACACTGACAAATTCTTTGTAGTTGAAGTCGCTAGAGTCACCAATGGCGTCGTCACCGTAACCCTTGAAGCTCTGATCAATTACGCCTGTAATTTGAGAACTTGTCGTCGTGACCATCGGAATCTCGGTTGTGGTGCCTGAATGAATTTACTGGCATATTCATGTGGCCAAAGTAATTATTGAACGTATCGATCCCGTCGAATTGCAACGTTCCGTAGTTGACAAAAGTCTCATCCAATAAGGTGCAAAGTTTACAGATGAGTCGTGCTTCTCCAAAGTCGCTCCAAGTTATAGAAATGGAAGAAAAGATGGTTTGACATCTTCCAGGGACAGAGTAGAGATGCTTTTGCGGAGAATGGATTGTCTTGTCCCACCGATAAGCTAGATTTTGGGCGGTTCCTATTGTAGTTCTGATGACCGAAACCTACATTCAAAAGGGTGAAAGGTAAGTAACAAAGCAAACAAATTGGTAGCTTTTCCAATTTTATTGATTAGATGCTTATTTGGCACATCCTATTTTATCTTCTAAAATACTTGGCAGGTAAAATACGATAAATTTAGTACGAAAATGTGGTAACGAATAAAAGGACTACCTAATTTAGGCTTTGGTAAATCATTGATCCGTTGTTTTCACCCAACAGTTTTTTGTTTCAATCTTTTTTTCTCCTCCTTATTGTCATTAGCTGAAAAGAAAGAGGAGTTTAGCATAACATTAAAAACAGCTTAAAGGAAAGCAGTTCATTCAATAAATTCCTATACAGATAAGTCTTATACTCGCCCCGAACTTATTTAAACACTCTTAAGGTTTTTAAAATCTTTCAAAACCAGAGACCAACGAACAGTAGTATTGGGCATATGTAATTATTTTAATTTTCAAAACACATATCAAACAACGTGAATGAAAAACCATTTTAAATATAGTTTTTTTTTTTTTTCCACATCTCCACATCTCTTCACAATTGGTTGATAGACGATTGATGCCGCAAGAGATGATAGACGATTGATTTGCCATGAGAAGGCATAACAATCGTCTATGAGTATTTTATTGTTCCCGATTACACTCACGGCCGACACCTTTTTAAAAACACAAAGTGAATACCCATCATATGGTCTGAATTTTCTTAATGGGAACACTCATTTATCAAAGTGTGCCCTTTGAACAAATTTTCCACAAAGGTAATCAGTAACTATACAATTTTTAACAGTCCGATTCAACCAATCTTATACCCAATAGAATTTAAAAACTAACCCAAGATTTTTGGGATCACCATATAATCGAAGAGGAAAGTAAAGGACTTACAAGAAGGGAGAGACTCGCTCACCTCTGCCATAGTCGCCTACGAACGGAGATGGGAAAGAAGAAGGGGTAGCAACTCGGCTCCACAAACTCAGATGGAAGTTGTTGTCCGCCGTTGCAAAGGCCTAGAATGGAGATGGTATGAACTGTGAAATCAGCAACTATATCACTCATTTCAGATGTGAACTAAACCAATAATTGTAAAAGCATAAAAACCTAGACTATTTACCAGACTTGTCAACGGATTCAGCAAGTACAATCTTCAATAGATGCATATATAAAAAAAAAAAGGAAGAGAAATAGTTGAACCTCTTTAAGAAAAAACGAGCAGATAGCTAGGTTGAGAGCATGATTTTAAGTATCTCCGATACCGATACGATACCCTCCGATACATATCTTAAATTTAGTCGGTCGATACGATACATTGAATTTTTTAAATCATTTTGTATCGATATATATCCTACAATACATACCGATATGCATCAATACACCACTAATACACATCGATACGATACGACACGACATGTCTCGATACAACTCTATGAAAAATATAAAATTGAGGTAAAATATACGTTTCGGTATGTATTGGTACGTATCGGTGAGTATCGGTATGTATCGATCGGTACGTATCGGTATATATCAGCACGTATCGGTGAGTATCGATATATATATATATATCGGTACGTATCGGCGCTACGGCCATATAATGGCCAATATGGGTAATTTTTCAGAAAAAAACGATTTTTTGAAGGGTTTTTGTTCCAAAGTTGCTGTCAGTCATATTTTTCTCTAACTAAAGTGGAAATCAAGGTTGGGAACAATGATTTTACATTTATGGGACAACTACAGACCTTGAATTCTTAGTACGATACCCTCAATTTAGTGTTTATGCATAATACATGTTATCAATAGCTTTTTTTAACAAATTATTTATGCAAAAGTGTTTAAAAAAATGTTTCCTATTCATTTATGTGTGTATCTTTAGCGTATCTTAGTGTATCTCCGATACGATATGATACCCTCCGATACGTATCTTAATTTTGGCCGACCGATACGGCAACCGATACCGATACTTTAATCCTTGGTTGAGAGGTAATGAGCTGGTTATAACAGAGATCTGAGTCGAGCAGGTAGCTAGGTCAAATTGGGTATTCAAGGATGAGATCTAGGTCAAGCAGATAGCAATATCACAACCTTAAACAAGGTCGAGCAGAGTTTAGAGTTCAACTGGACAACAAGGAGAGCAGAGATGTCAATGGAGCAGAGATATGTTGGCGACAATCTGATTAGAGCTAAGAGCAAGGTCAAAAAGTAAGAAGAGGCAACCAAAGAACTTAGAACAGGGACGACAGACTTGCAGAACTGATTGACAAGCAAAGATGAGCTGAGTTGAGAGTAGCGACATTCTCCCTGTCACCGCTGAACTCGATCGGAATGGAAAAGTAAAAAGAATAAGGGAGCAAGGGGTTAGGGTTACAGTTTCCAAGAGTAGTTCTCTACTTCCTCTGTAACTGTTCTTCGATCGGGAAAGCTAAGGGATTAAACACAGATAGTGGGTTATGCTTCTTCAATTCCTCTTTGTTGGTCTCAATCCTGATGACCTCGATGAAACCAATGGCATCTTGCCATGTACGTGGGTTGATGCAGATTAATTACCAAAATAGGCTTGTTTTATTAGGAATAAGCCTAGGGTTGGGTTCCATACATGTTAGGCTTTTGATCCCATGTGTTTTGAGTGTAATAGACCACTTTTATGGGTCTAAAAAGGGGGCTCTAAGATTGAGTACGGGATTACTAGTTAGTTTTCATTTTCATTAGTTTCCTTTCTAGTTGGGCTTGATTTGAGTTATATTTGTTTCCTTATGAGTCAAGTTATTAATTGAGTCAAGTCCTTAGTAGTTAGTTTCCTTTTTCAACTAGTTTCTAATTTCAGTTAGTTTCTAATTTCAGTTTTTAGTAGCTATTGTATTAGGAGAATATTTGGTTTCCTTTTTGAGGAACCTTCTATTTTGTAATTCCCTCCCCCATTAACATTATAAATAAAGAAGAGGAGGCTCCTAAAGGCCTAGATGATTTTGATAAAAAAATTAATGGTTGTTGCTATTGTCTTCTACATGGAGATTTGTCTTGTGTTTGATCAAGGCTGATGGAATTGGTGTTTGATCCAATTGACTCTCAGCGGTGTGAAGCACAAGAGGTCCTCTTCCTTAACTCATCT
>NC_056563.1:25217455-25261472 GCF_013358625.1 Macadamia integrifolia | reverse complement strand
CAAAATAGGCCTCCTAAACTCCAAAACCTCAAAATTGGAATCCATCCTAAATTCTAAGTAGAACTATTCAAAAGTGGGTTTATATAGAGATATTGATAGGGCAATCAAAATTAAAAACATATATTCAAGATAAAAAAAAAAAAAAAAAAGCAAGTTCTAATCATTTCGACTATGTTGAAACTCATGACAGCTATAACAACATAGAAACAATAATGGCTATTCAATAAATTTTCTAAGCATTTCACCCAGCATAATCTAAAAAAAATCCATTATCCCAGAACAGCTGACATGATTGAAACAATTGCATTATGGTGATGGAGAAGCAAGGTTTTCAATCCAAAAATAATTTTTCTCAAACCGCAGCAGATAACCATCACAATGTTCATTTTCAATTTGTTATATTCAACTTAAAAGAAGGAACTGCAGGCATATCTGTTTAAAGCTAATGAAATATGAGGTCTGACAAATCACAACTATCAAGATTCATGATTTCTCTCCCAAATCATAATATATATATATATATATATGTATATAAATATTTCCTCTTCCAATTCAGATTGATGTGAACTCATCAAGCTTACTAATCCCATGAGAAAGAAACTGAAAAACTCATCCTGTCCCATGGAAAGTATTCAACTCATGATGTTCCCCTTAAAGGATACTTAAAAAGTCATCACTCTTCACCCAAGTTACAATCAAAAGACAATGACTTGGATTTGAACTGAGGCTACATTTGAGTGATTATTAAGTATTGCTACCTAAAATTAATTAGCTGAATAATACAAATATATTACAGGAAATTAATTATTAATTTTATGATCAGATCATCACGATCCTATAATTGCAAATTAATAAGTACTTTGTGTAATTGAAGGTTGTGTCATACTATAATTGATGCAAAACTCAAGCTTTTGTAACTCCTCAAGAGGGAAATCACAATTCTCCTGTCATAATTGGCTACTAAAATTGATAATTAGGACTGGACTACACTATGTGTCTGGTGAGATGGAGACACAAGCCATAGTATGTGCATATGTATACCTATACCATCAAAAAACAATGAGAAGACAGACACCACAGAGAACCCTTTCAAACTTCCCAGACAATCAAATCTATAAAAAAAAATTTACTTCCAAAGAACACTAAAAAAGTATATCTGCATGGATGTACTAAATCTGTTAATTTTGCATCACAATATTAAAACAATCTTCTTATTAATCCCCATCCATGCTTAACCATATATTATCCCATCCTTGTAAACCAAGAAATACCAAGAAATACTCAATCCATCTGTACCAATACATGAAATCCCTTGTGAATTACTCTAAGGTCCATATTGAGCTGCTCTTTTGAGGATGAGTCTAAATTAAGTTTGTTTTTTTTTTCTTTTTCTTTTTTTTTTTTTTTTTGTTTTTATATAGAGAGCGAGCCAAAGACACATTTCCCTGACTGCATTTCTTCCAGGAGTTTGGTCTTTAGGGAACATGGTTAACCAAGAGAAGATGAACCGCCCTAGTCCAACTGATGGGTCATTCTAACAAATCAATAACAGCATGAACGTCACCAAGTTTGCAATGGAACATGGCTTGAATTGATCAATTCATGCTGCATTTTATGGCACAAGGTTTCCACATGAACCACATCAATGATACAAGTAACCTTGGTGTCCCAGCAGGAAATTTGTTATATTGTTCAAGCACTTCAGCTATGGAGGACAGAAGGAGAATGGAACAGTTCATGAGAATGCTGCAGTACAGCATAAGACATGAACAATTCCGTATAAATAAAATAAAATATAATGGGATGAACCCAAATCCGTTATCACTACAAAACCAACTATCCCACAAGATCCAAAGGAAAAAACTAAAATAAAAGAGCATGAAAATGACATTTAAGCCCCTGATCACAATGGGAAAGGTAATGTGCCTAGAGGGAAGAATCTGTTTTGATCAACACAAAGTATCATCAGAGCCCAGAGGGAGATTGTGAATCATTGTAAGGTTAATATGGCCTGCCATTATCCTCTGATACAGGGCAGGCATCATGAGAGAAATATTGTTCACTCTGCCTCAAGAGAGAAAGGGCAGCCATTATCCTCTCTCTCTCTCACACACACACCCACACAGTTAGAGGTTATACCAGCTCTGAAATTTATACTCGTTTAGGGAAAACCACAGAAACACTCAGATCTGCAATCAAACTACATAAAAAACACAGAAATCTCAACAGAAACTACCATCGAATTACAAAAATTAACACAGAGGAACATTCCAATTTCCAGATCCTTTCCAAAACAAAAACCTAAAAAACGATATTCTAACCCAAAATTCCAGATTCATCAGCTCAAAAGAATGAAATTAGGGCAAAATTATAGAACAAAAGAGAAAAGAATCATACCTGATACTTGATATTGCCCAAGTACTGGTCGAATATATTTTGTCAGCCTGAGGATGTGACCTCTCCCATGAAGAACTCATGAACTGTGTTATGAACTTCAATCCAACTGCAACCAGGAGTTTTCATTACCCTATTTTCCCGCATATTCAGCCTACATTTTGCAGCATCATCCAGCCGACCAACTGAAGCATAAACATTGGCCAGGTAAACATAACTGCCAGAGTGTTCAGAGTCTAGCTCAAGGATATGCTGTACAACACGTTCACCCCGTTCAATGGGCATTGAATTGATCAAATCCTCTGCTTCAATAAGGTGCTCAACACGGCTCAGCAGATCAACCACACAACCATAATGCTCAATCTTGGGAGTGATTCCATACTTGTGATCCATCATATTGAAATACTTTAATCCCGTATCTACTAACCCAGCATGCGTACATGCTGATAATAAGCCCATGAAAGTGACCTCATTCGGCTTTATGCCACATTCAAGCATTTCAAAGAAGTAATCAAATGCTTCCTCTGCATGCCCATGCATAGCCAACCCAGAAATAATTATACTCCAGGAGATTACATCTCTCTCTTGCATCTTATCAAATATTCGCCTAGCCTCAGCTATGAATCCACACTTCGCATACATGTCCACTAGTGCATTTCCCAAGAAGAGACTCAATTCCATCCCACTCCGACTAATGAAATGATCAATCCACTTCCCCAAATCAAATGCACCTAGGTGCGCACAAGCTGACAACACACTTATAAGAGTCACATTGTTGGGCCTCACACTGTTAGTCTTTTGCATCTCATGGAAGAGGTTGATAGCATTAGCATACTTCTCATTTTGTGCATATCCAGCAATCATAGCATTCCAAGAAACCACATTTCTTTCGGGCATGACATCAAACAGCTGGCGAGCAGCTTCAAGGTCACCTGATTGGGAATAACCAGCGATCATAGCCGACCAAGAAACTAAATTCTTTATGGGCATTTTATCAAATACCCTTTTCGCCAACTCAACATTGCCACATAAAGAGTACCCAGCGACTAAAGTGTTCCAAGAAACCACGTCTCTGACCAGCATTTCATCAAACAACAGTTGAGCGATGTCCAGATTGCCGAATTTAAAATACATATCAATCAGAGAGTTTTGAATGAATATATTGGAGCTGAATCCAGTCTTGATGATCACAGCATGAACTTTACAGCCATCAAGCATAGCCACAAGGCCAGCACAGGCCTTGAGAATAGAGGTGAAAGTGTATTCATCAGGGGCAGGACCAGTTCGGGATGACAGTTGACAGTTGAAGTAACGAAGAGTGTAAGCCCAGTTGTGGTTCTGGGCATAGGCCTTGAGAATGGCATTCCAAGCAAAGACATTTGGGACAGCCAGTTGGCTGAATATGAGGGCAGCTTGCCGCAGTTTGCAATGGATGGCACAGACACCAATAAGCTTGACAGCAACAAAGTTGGGGTCAAGGAATGGAGGTGCATAGGTAATTAACTGTGCTTGAATCTGTAGTACCTGTCTCATGCCCAGTTGAGAGGCGCATTTTATCAGTAGGTTACTGAGCTTGCGATGGTTGTGTGGTTGAAGGGCCAGCTTGATGAAATTTGATTCAAAGAGAATTTTTGAAACTTAAACAGAAGTGGAGGCACTGGGTGATGAAATCAAAACTCATATTAAACAAATAATCTCTAACCCTGAAACAAAAGCAAAACAGAAGAGGAAAAAGAGCATTAGAACAGAAACAAAACCTTAAAAAAAAAAAAAAAAAAAAAAAAAAACTGTTATGCCCCGTTAATGCAAGAATTAACCTACAAGGTGTTAGGCTCTCCCTCACAGCGGCTTCTCTAGAATCTCTACTCCGTTCATGGTGCTGGGCATTATGCCGCACTTGGGCGAAGGCACCATTTCTATTTCTGCCCTATGTCTTAGAAATCATATCTGAGACTAATTTCTTTTTATTGGAATATTATCAAGGGAAAAGGCTAGCTACGTCACCAATATACACAAATCAAGTGATTTATGGCACAGAAACGGCTTTTCATGTTTTCGAAAATAAAAACTAATCCTTCGGTGTTTGATAAATCTGTTTCTCGAAACGCTATTTGCGGACATAATGTCACTAAAAAATCCAATAATATCATCAAATGCCCGAAAGGGAGAGAGGGTTCGATTGCCATTTTTTAGGTTTAAATGTTTGAGAAATTTATTGGGCACGGCAACCTTTTTTTTTTCCTCTCAAATTCGTTTTTAGAAACGGCGAAACAAGTCCTTGTTTCATCGAAGTCCTTTCTGGAATTGTAAAAATGCATAAATTTTGATTTATGTTTTTAAAAACGAGTGAAACATAACAACTTTGTTCGCTTTTTAGGTTGTTTCTTCGTTTCTAAAAACAAGAAAATGCATAAACAACAGAAACGGAATGTTGTCAAACAGTGCCCATGTCTCTCTCTCTCCTCCTCCCCTAAAAAAGTCTCATATGCCCCTCCCAACCCTGCCTTTCTATTGATTGAGCCATCGGCTTGCGGCATACCTCCTCCCGCTGATCTATCATCATCTTGTTTGCCTCCTCCTTTTATTAATAAAATAGTGGATATTTCTCTTTTTTTTTTTTTTTTTTTTTTTTCCTCTTTGGAGAATCATTGTTGGTGTATTGTATCTGAACAAGGAGTTTTAACCACCAAACTTGCTGCTAAATTTATTCATTTGCATAATGCTATTAATTTTGTTTGGATTTTAAATAGGTGTGCCAAAATCATCTTCTTCCTCCAAATGGTGGCATTTCTTTTGGTAAGTTAAAAATCCATCCAAAATTTAAGTTGTTCTTCTGGAGGCTCTAACATAATGGCCTTCCCGCGAGGGACATTCTTGGAAAATGGATAAATATTGATTCCTCTTGTGGTTTTTGTAATTCGCATAGAAAATCTATTTGGCATGTGATCCCCTCCTGTGGTTTTTGTCAATAGTCATCCCCAACTGGTCCTGCCACTGATTAATACACTTTCACCTCTATTCTCAAGGCCTGCGCTGGCTTTGTGGCTATGCTTGATGGCTGTAAAGTTCATGCTGTGATCATCAAGACTGGATTCAGCTTCAATATATTCATTCAAAACTCTCTGATTGATATGTATTTTAAATTCGACAATCTAGACATCGCTCAACTGTTGTTTGATGAAATGCTGGTCAGAGACGTGGTTTCTTGGAACACTTTAGTCGCTGGGTACTCTTTATGTGGCAATGTTGAGTTGGCGAAAAGGGTGTTTGATAAAATGCCCATAAAGAATTTGGTTTCTTGGTCGGCTATGATCGCTGGTTATTCCCAATCAGGTGACCTTGAAGCTGCTCACCAGCTATTTGATGTCATGCCCGAAAGAAATATGGTTTCTTGGAATGCTATGATTGCTGGATATGCACAAAATGAGAAGTACGCTAATGCTATCAACATCTTCCATGAGATGCAAAAGACTAATAGTGTAAGGCCCAACAATGTGACTCTTATAAGTGTGTTGTCAGCTTGTGCGCACCTAAGTGCATTTGATTTGGAGAAGTGGACTGATCATTTCATTAGTCGGAGTGGGATGGAATTGAGTCTCTTCTTGGGAAATGCACTAGTGGACATATATGCGAAGTGTGGATTCGTAGCTGAGGCTAGGCGAATATTTGATAAGATGCAAGAGAGAGATGTAATCTCCTGGAGTATAATTATTTCTGGGTTGGCTATGCATGGGCATGCAGAGGAAGCAATTGATTACTTCTTTGAAATGCTTGAATGTGGCATAAAGCTGAATGAGGTCACTTTCATGGGCTTATTATCAGCATGTACGCATGCTGGGTTAGTAGATACGGGATTAAAGTATTTCAATATGATGGATCACAAGTATGGAATCACTCCCAAGATTGAGCATTATGGTTGTGTGGTTGATCTGCTGAGCCGTGTTGAGCACCTTATTGAAGCAGAGGATTTGATCAATTCAATGCCCATTGAACGGGGTGAACGTGTTGTACAGCATATCCTTGAGCTAGACTCTGAACACTCTGGCAGTTATGTTTACCTGGCCAATGTTTATGCTTCAGTTGGTCATCTGGATGATGCAGCAAAATGTAGGCTGAATATACGGGAAAATAGGATAATAAAAACTCCTGGTTGCAGTTGGATTGAAGTTCATAACACAGTTCATGAGTTCTTCATGGGAGACAAGTCACATCCTCAGGCTGACAAAATATATGCGACAATCAGTGATTTCTAAGACAAATCACAACTATCAAGATTCATGATTTCTCTCTCAAATCATAATATATATATTTCCTCTTCCAATTCAGATTGATGTGAACTCATCAAGCTTACTAATCCCATGAGAAAGAAACTGATAAACTCATCCTGTCCCATGGAAAGTATTCAACTCATAATGTTCCCCTTAAAGGATACTTAAAAAGTCATCACTCCCCACCCAAGTTACAATCAAAAGACAATGACTTGGATTTGAACCGATGTTAAATTTGAGTGATTATTAAGTATGGCTACCTAAAATTAATTGGCTGAATAATACAAATAAATTACAGGAAACTAATTATTAATTTTCTGATCAGATCATCGCGATCCTACAATTGCAACCTAATAAGCACTTTGTGTAATTGAAGGTTGTGTCATACTATAATTGATGCAAAACTCAAGCTTTTGTAACTCCTCAAGAGGGAAATCACAATTCTCCTGTCATAATTGACTACTAAAATTGATAATTAGGACTGGACTACACTATGTGTCTGGTGAGATGGAGACACAAGCCATAGTATGTGCACATGTATACCTATACCGCCAAAAAACAATGAGAAGACAGACACTCTTTCACCCCTAATAGGTAGAGATGATTATTTTTATAAAAGAGAAATCTATTTAATTAATTGACCTTTTACAGTATGACATACGTATACGTGTATATATATATATATATATATATATGGATCCTCATACATAGTGCTATGAATGAATTCCCTAATATACAATGTTCAATTACGCTTCTTTTATAGTAAATACTATAGATCTCTCCTCCCCATCAAATCCAAGAAACTGCAGATACTTCCTTATGCATCTATTGCAATCCAATGGGCATTAAACTGTATGATATTCAGTATTTGGTACAATTTTTGGTATAGTACAACATTGTACCAAGAAAAATACCCACATTTCAATGCAGATATTGTATGATTCGTCGATTTTTAATCAATATGAATACAATTTTAGTACAATAGTTTTTGCCTTTTTTATGTATATATAGTTGGTAAGTTGGTATGGTTCTACAATTTGGTACAATTAGGAACATACTGCATGAACGATTTTTTTTCCTAAATACTGGTACTATGTCATTAAAAAAAAAAACCATTTTATCATATCCAAACTATATTAAATCTCTTTTGATACGGTTTGGTATCGATGTTTGGTATAAGTAGTTGAATACCGAATTAACACCCTTGTTGCCATCACTAAAGAAACAGAATGATAAAAATGAAGGGTAGAGTAGGGAATAGAGAATAAAACAAAAGAAATGTGAGAAAAATAGTGAGAAGTTAGAGATGGGGTGAAAGTTTGGCCCTGAGAACTACAAGGCTTGGCCCAAGTTTTTTGATATTGAGGGTGGGTCAGGGTTGACAAACCCCAGCTTTGGGTTAGGGTTGGGTCTAGCTCGTGTTGACGCCTCAGCTCGTCCCAACTTGATCCAAAATTTAACTTTAAACTTTTATATTATAATTTGAGGCTCCTATCTATAATTTTTTTTTATGTTTAAGATATAAATGGCAAAAATAGGTCATTCAAGGTTAATCCAATTATCGTAGAAGCCAAGGTCAACCTAACTCAGCCCAACCTGGCCCAACCAGATCTTGATAAGGTCAATTAGTTCCAGGTTAGGTTGATATGAACACATCAAGGTTGAATCTAAACATAAACCTGATAGGATTGGATTGGATTTGAATTGAATTTTGAAGACCTAGGATTGGATTAGAATTTTAACAAGTCCGACGCAACCCACACCCTTGAAAAATAAAATCCTTTGCCTAGCTGCATTGGGTGTAGTGATCAGCCGGTGACTTTTTCGATGATCAATGCAACTAGGCAGAGAATCCGTGCTAAATTTGGAGGTAATCGATTTGGGTATCGAAATCATATACTCGTTTTACGGAATTAGATATTTATTTATGTTTTTGGTGAAATTGGATGTTTATTTAATTTTTTATTTATTTATTTTTGATGAAATTAGATGTTTATGACATGTACTCGAAAAAGGCGTGTCACTTTGGAGTTTGGACAGTATTTCGTCCAGTCTACGTCTCTACTTACCCAAAAAATTTCGCTGCTATCTAACTTCTTGTTATACACGCCTCTAGTCAAGAGAATGGAATAACTTATTTTTTAAAATATATTTAAATTTAAGGGTTGGGGTTTTCTGGTCGGACATTCCATTTAAGAATCTTTTGAGGGGTATATTTTGGACCGTAGGATCTGAACAAACAAATCCTAATTGTTGATTTATTTATATTATTAATATAACAGCAGAACGATATACGTATTACGGTGAGTGAAGAAACCCTCGTTGCTCGATCATTTCTTCCTCCTCCCACTTCTTTCTTACTGTTCTGCTTTCTTCGATCCTCTCTCTTCTTCTCCCTTCCTCATTTATCCCTCTTGGTTCGTCTCTCATCAGCAGCAGTAAATCGGATTTGAAACGTGGTGAGTGAAACCCTCATTGTTTCAAGGAGGGACTACTTCCAAGTTTCAACAGAGCTTCAAATCTATGGTCCGAGAAAAAATCCTAACAATAAATTACCAAAACCTGAACCGAGATAATCAAATATAAAGAATATATCCGTATGATCTGAGGCATCAAATTGCTACCCCCATCTTTTTCTACTGTCTTCATCCCTATTGACCCACTATTCTGAATTTTGATAATTTACCATTTCCTTCTTTCCCTGAACTGATTGTATCAGAGACAAAGAAGAAAGAGAAAGAAAACTGAAATACAAAATTGAGAAGAAGTCAACTAGCACCGCGGTGTAAAGTGCTTGTAAAAGAGAAGAGGTAATTGAGTCAAATCCTCAAAGAAAAAGAAATTGGGGGAACAGTGATTGGGAAAAGCAAGAACAGAAGTTCTCACATCGGGTGCCTGAGGATCGAGAATCAGGTTAGGGCGAGTACATCGGACCATTTGGCTTTCGATTCTCCAGGAGGGTATCAACACAGGTGCATAGAGAACTCCAATAGCGTTTTCTCGGAGGAAGGGCTTGGTAGAGGAGAAGATACCATCGACATGGTGAGCTTCAGCAAATCAAGGGTATGTTACCTTGTTGCATGCAGGAGATGAGGTATCCAAGGATACCGCCATGCGAGATCTCTGAGAGTTGACCAGAGAGAAGCCTTAGGGCCTTAGGGCCTTAGGCTGCCGACAATCAAGCTTGGTGATGGGAGAGAGAGGGCTTGAAAGGGGAACGAACGACTGTGATTTAGAGATCCCTTTTGAAGGGGTGAGATTAGTCCCGACCAGCTATAAGGTTAGCTGGTCTGCCGACCAGAAAAACTTTTGCCTAAATTTAATATTTTTAAAAATACCTATCAAGATTCTATTTCTTTGATTACGATCCCTTGTAGCAGGGACTTAGCTAGTAATGAGGTAGCAACCAAATTTCGCCCATCCTTCACCCCACCCACAAATAAAATAGAGTCTACCACGGTACCACCATCTATCTGATAATTCGATACTGTTTCATGAGTAACGTACTTCTCAGGTTCCGACAGAGCATCCAACGGTTGAAAATCGTTTAGAATTTCAAATCCACTTGTCCAAAATAGCCGACGTATGTCATTAAAGCTTTTAAAAAATAGAGAAAAAAATGTCTTGAGTATCGAGGAAAGGAAACAGAAACACAGAAAAGCGAGAGAGAGAGAGAGACAGACAGAGATAAAAGTTGAAGTTAGCGAATAATCGAGCTAGGGTTCAGTCGTTCCATGTAGGATACTTTCTGTACTCTCTTGCTCGTTTTTGGGTACTCTGACGTTAAGAACTGTTGATGTTAGAAGGTGTCTTTCAAGCTTGGCGATCTTCTCTGATACATATTTCGTGGAAATAGTCGATTTCTCTTCGGCTTCACATTGCTCAGAAGGTTAGCTATCATACGATGCTTCTTCCTGGATAGATAGATGTGAAGTTTCTATTTTTAGGGATTTTCCTTTAAATCTTCTCTAGTTTCAGCTCGAATCGCTGAATTTAGTGCGTGTTTAAGGGCCATATCTGTCTGTAGTTTTGATTAATCCTATTTATTTTTATAAATTTTGTTTGGATGCAGATTTGCAGCATTTCTGCCGTGCATTTTTAATCCGTAGATCAGAAGTGGAAGCTGTAGCCATATTTTTGTTGTTGTTGTTGTATTATGGATATCAGATTATATTATTTAGCAATTGTAGAATCTAAAATACAGTGGAGGAGGAGATAAATCAGCTTATTTAGTTGGTGGGTTTTTGACGCTTCGAAGTTTTTTTTGGCTATTCCAATCTTGGGGGGGGCTCAATGGAACGAGGTTTGGGTTCAGACTCTGTTCCTCCACCAGGTTCTTTTGATAAATCAAAAGTCTTGGATGTAAGGCCTTTGCGTTGTTTGGCTCCGGTGTTCCCATCTCCACAAGGGTTCCCATCTCCACAAGGGTTCCCATCATTCTACCCTCCTCAAGGTCCTCCCTTTGTCTATGCGCCCCCATTTGGTCCATATCCTCCGGGATTTACTGCATTTTATCCATTCTATGTCCCTCCAGAGTATCAAAGGCCACCTGAACAAAACCCTCAGACCACTGGTGGAGCTACCAATCAAGCAGGTACTTTTGTTTCCCCCTACCCTGTGCAAACTCCATCTGCACAGATGCCTTCATATAGAACATCGCTTCCTACAATACCGTCCATCTTTTCAGATTCTGCCAATGGTGATGCAGGGTCATCGAGGAAGAACTCCAAATGCCATGATGTGGGTCTGGAGGTGGAAGAAGAAAGTGACATCAAGGGTGATTCTGTGCGATCGGTGACAGAAGATGGATGTAGTGACAACCTAAAGCAAGCTGCACAACAGCTTTCTCACCCTACTAATACAGATGCTGAAGCCACTAGTAGTGGGGTGAGGCAGAAGGGTAAGTCGTCCTACAAAAGAGTAAAGATCAGCGAGGAGGTTAGGTTATCCTTGGCATCTAGTGTTGATACTGAATCAGTTGGGACTATTGTTATGAGATTTGATGCGCTCAGGCGTAGAATTTGCCAAGTGGAAGATGCAAAAGATCCAGTGTCTGGAGTGACCAGACGAGCTGATTTAAGAGCTGGCACAATTATGATGAACAATGGTTTCAGAACGAACATAAGGAAGAGGGTAGGAGCTGTTCCTGGAGTTGAAATCGGTGATATTTTCTTTTTCAGGATGGAGATGTGCTTGGTAGGATTGCATGCTCCGAGTATGGCTGGAATTGACTATACTAGTCTTAGGTTTAACGAGGAAGAAGAGCCTGTGGCTGTAAGCATTGTTTCTTCTGGAGGTTATGAGGGTGACATGGATGATGGGGATGTTTTGATTTACAGTGGCCAGGGTGGAAATATAAATAGGAAAAATAAACAAGTGGTCGATCAGAAGCTTGAAAGGGGCAACCTTGCTTTGGAGAAAAGCTTGCGTCGGGGTAATGAGGTAAGAGTCATTCGTGGAATGAAGGATGTAGGTAATCCAACAGGGAAGGTCTACATCTATGATGGTCTGTATAAAATTCAAGAGTCGTGGATGGATAAAGGGAAGTCAGGTGGCAACGTTTTCAAGTACAAATTGATAAGAGAACCAGGACAGGCTGCTGGATTTGCTATTTGGAAATCAATCCAAGTGTGGAAGGAAGGTATCACATCTAGGCGGGGGCTTATTCTGCCAGACTTAACATCAGGGGTAGAAAATTTACCTGTTTCTCTTGTAAATGATGTTGATGATGAGAAAGGACCTGCTTATTTCTCATATTTCCCTGGTCTCAAGAATGCAAAACCAGTCAACTTGGGTGAATGTTCATTTGGCTGCAACTGCAAAGGTGTATGCTCACCTGGTAATCAGAATTGTTCTTGCATTAAAAAAAATGGGGGTGATATACCATATATTGCCAATAGGGTTGTTGTCAGTTGCAAGCCTGTAATTCATGAATGTGGTCCTTCCTGCCAATGTCAGCCTCACTGTTTCAACCGAGCATCCCAAAGTGGTTTGAAAGTGCGGCTGGAAGTGTTTAAGACCAAAGACAGAGGCTGGGGTCTGCGGTCCTGGGATCCAATCCGCGCAGGCGGTTTTATTTGTGAATTTGCTGGGGAAGTCGTAGAAAAGATTAAGATAGAGGAGGTTAATGATGAACTCGAGGATAATGATTATACTTTTGATGCTACCTGCACTGTTGAACAGCCTGCTGATTTTAATTACATACCTGAGTTACTAGGTGAAGAAAAAGAAGTTGATATGAACAAGGAATACAAAGCGCCTTTGCCCATCATCATAAATGCAAAGAATGTTGGGAATGTAGCTCGCTTTATGAACCATGGTTGCTCCCCAAATGTCTTTTGGCTCCCAGTCCTACATGAACACAATGATGGATCATATCTGCATATTGCATTTTATGCAATCAAACACATTCGTCCCCTGACAGAGTTGTTATATGATTATGGTACAAGTGGAAACCAGCACAGGACAAAAAAGTGCTTATGCGGGTCTTCAAACTGCCGAGACTACTTTGGCTAGTGGTTTAGAAATAAAAAAACGAGGACAAACGTGTTGCTGTTCGACATAATCTTCAAATTAAGGTTGAGATTCTTTGCTGACTTTTTTGTTGTTTGTGAATTATAGTCTTATACTGATATATTTCTATTTTAATGCTCTCTCTTGAATCTCTACCATGTTTCTACTGTGGTATGTGATTTGGTTTGCTGTGCTTATCTTGAATTTTCTTTCAAATGTCTCCCAAGCTTGTCATTATGCTGAAGCAGCATTTTTTGGTTCTCACTTTTCCCTACTGAGTTTCTTATGTGCTAATGAATTAGTTTACTTTGCTTGAGTGTTCTGTCAAACCCTTAAACATCTTTATAGCCAGCTGCTGAACTAGCAAATAAGATGCCCAGCTGCTGAGGGGATGCTTGTTCTGGAGATTATGGAAGTGATCCAACTGATGATCTGAGCCAGTCTTCACGCACAATTCTTTTTTCTTTTTTTTTTTTTTGGGGGGGGGTGGGATCATTATAATGGACTCTCCCTCAATCATTTGGTAGTGGAAAAGGAGTTTGATTCAATCTCATTAGACCACTGCTGACCTCCTTGATAGATTGTGTTACAAACAATAACAATCTCAGCCTCCCAACTTAATGGGGTTGCTACATGGATCCTTGCAAAAACAAAATAGGATAAATGAAAGTAAGAGAAATGCAAGTAAAATGAAAGTAAAAGGGAAGAAGCCCAGCACCAACAAGTTAGGAAAATCTCAGCTAAATGGGGCTGGCCATGGAGATGCTTTCCCTCCAATCAGATCCCTGTTATTAGGCTGATCATAGTCTTTGATTTGCTGCTGTTATTTTTGTCCCATTCTTCACTGGCAGTACTCTGTTTTTGGGAGGTTTTCAGCCTCATCGATTTCTGGTGTAATTCCTCATCTGTCCAAAGATCTGAAAACCCTCTTAGGGTTTTATTACTCTATACAAGAGTTGCAGTTCTGTCCTTGCATCATTATCACTGATTCTGGGTTTTTAAGGTGCTGTTTTGTGAGTATTGCTACTACTTGCTACTGCTGGTTGAGTTCTTTGGATTGTGGTCCAAATATCTGGTTGTGCTTTTACTATCATTTGGTTGCTGATTGTAAGCATCATGGGTGATCCTAAGCCTCCAGTTGTTCATCTTCATATTACTACCATTAAACTTAATGGTGGATCCAACTACCTTTAATGGTCTCAAGCTGTCAAAGTTTACATACATTCAAAAGGGAAGATAAAACATCTAACTTCTGATCATCCATCTATTGACTTTGAAGATTCTACTGCTGTTGCAGCCTATGCGATCAGTCTAGTGTCGGGATCGGTTTTGCCGAATCTGCCCATATAATGACTCAGCCCTACTGAGTGTGGCGAGCTCAAGAGACAAATAGTGATGTACTGATGAAGGGATTTATGGTAGAGAGCATGAGCCCATGTGCTTTTCTAGCAGTGCTTACTCGAAAGACAGATGATTCATGGGGCATGTGCATTGAAATCCGAGTCATGAACAAACCTTTTAAGTATAGGTTTCCAATTCCTAGACTTGACGATATATTACATATGCTGAACGGTGCTACGATCTTCTCTAAAATTGATCTAAAGAGTGGATACTGTTACTTGCATGCAAGGGGAGATGAGAGAAAATAGTGGGAAAATGTGAAATAAATATTAAAAGAGAAAATATAGAGGGAGATAAAAGCAAAGGAGAGAAAGTAGGGTTGTTTGGCTTTATAGATGAAGCCTGATGTCTGGCTTGGGGTGAGGAAGCCTACATCATCTCGTTTGATATAATTTTGGATTTCAACATATATCTTCATTCCTTTACTTTTGTTAATAAATAGGGTTGACGTAGCAGTCGTTACACCACACTCCTTTCTGCCCACACCTTTACACACAATAGATAATCACCCCACTACTCCTTGACACAATAACTTATCAATAATTAAAAAACTAAACAACTAACCATTGCTGAATAAAATACTAACCTACCCCTACAACTCTTAGTCGTTCATGGCTTGTAGATAATTATTTGACCGTATTGGATATGAATCCGTCCTGGAGATGAATGAAAGATGATATTGAAGACTAAGGACGGACTGTACGAGTGGAAGGCCATGCCTTTTGGTATTATCAATGCTCCGAGTACATTTATGCGGGTGATGACTTAAGTGCTCCAACCGTTTATAGGAAAGATCCTTGGAGTATACTTCGATTACATCGTGATATATAGTAAGGCGAAGGATAAACGCTAAGAACATCTGAGAAAAGCATGTTCTCAAAGGGAGACACCTTGGCATTGACAAAACCTTATCACAACTGGTTGGTTTGTACTATTGGCCACACATTTAGAGAGACATGCAACATGTTATCCAGAGGTGCCATACCTTGACTCGCCAAGGAAGAAAAGCAGAACACGAGTCTATTATCACTTCTATCCGTACCTCACTCCCTATGGCTACACATCAATATGGACTTAGTTCTTGGCTTACCAGTGACACGAGAGGGGAAAAATTCCATTTTTGTGGTGGTGGATAGGTTCTCTAAAATGGCCCACTTCATATCTTGTTGCAAGACCTTTGATGCAAGCCATATAGCTGAATTATTCTTCAAAAAAGGTTGTATGACTATGTGGACTGCCAGAGTCCATTGTGTCTGATCATGATGTTAAGTTCATGGAATGGAAGGCCTTGTGGATGAGGACTAACACAAAGCTGAAGTTTTTTCATGGTGTTGCACCCTTAGACGGATGGCCAAATGGAAGCAGTGAATCAAAGACACGGCAACCTCGTACGCTGTCTTAATATTGATAATGAGAAGACGTGGCCTTTGTGATGCGGATCCGGGTTCCCAAAATCAGGAATTGGATCACTTAGGGCCCACCAGAATGACTAAGAAGCTCAATGTAATGATTGAGGGGTATTCTTGTAATTTCAGAAACAATTTTAAGAGCTTAAGAGAGAGGAAAATAAAGAGTAGGGTCAAACTGAAATATAAAAGTAGAAGAGGAGGGGTAATGTGTAATTGTTAAAATGAGGGGGAGGAATAATAGAACACAATTTCAGGACAGGGGCTTTCATGTAATAACAGGGAATAAACTCTTTTAAAACAAAAGAAAAAAAAAAAACCTGTTTCTTCTTCTTCTTATCGTGAGAACCAGAAACTAGCGGAACAGAAAAAAAAACTCCGATCGATCGGACTCCTTCGATGGAGCTTGGTTTGACCTGAACTTCGAAATGAAGGCTGCCAACCTTAGGGTCTCTTGACTCCGACAAATAAACACTTCAAACAAGAAGTAATAGGAGCTGTATTGTCCCTGCAACTCAGATCTGGCGGTAATAGGGAACCAGATCTGAACTTGGTCTTGAACCTCTTGATAGAACGACCTTCTGGAGACGAGATTCTAGGGCTAGGGTCGCCTAGGGAAGGAGAACCCTTCACCAAAATCTCAATCCAAGCAGATCAAGAATGAGGGAGATCGATCCCTTTGTTTGGGACTGCAACTACTGCCCAGAAACAGAGAAAAGAATACAAACCAGAAAAGGAAGAGAAAAGTAGAAGAAGAAAATAGAAAGGGAAGAAAGGAGAAAAAAATAAGAAATGAGAGAGTCACGGCAGCCAAAGCTTCAGCCAAGTAAACATCCAATTTCAAATTAAAATTTCAAATATAAAACTGAGTTCTTCTCTATTACATGACTAATATAAAGGAAAAATCAAACAATTAATGGAAACTACTTGAAAATGGAAACTATTCTAAAATTAGAAGCTAGCTAATTTAAAAAGAAATTATTTCTAAAACAATAGAAAATCAAATCAAAAAGATTTTTTTTTTTTTTTTTTTTTTTTTTTTTTTTTCTAAATCCATTGTGCATCTGCATCACTTTGATCCTTGAGTTTGCAGAGTTTGCCTATGATAACTTCGTTAATCGTACCATAGGGTGCTCACCATTTGAGATTGTGCTTGGTCTTCAGCCTAGACCTGTTGACTTGGTATCGTTGCCCCATCATGTGAGCGTTGAGGTGGATGATTTTATTAGACCTATTGCATAGGTTCATGTAGATGTTCGTCACCACATAGCCATTAGTAATAATTAATAATGCATACAATGCAGCCACTGACTGACCTTGTTGATTCCTAGAGTTCCAACCAAGATATTTAGTTATGGTTTGTGTGTTGCTCTAGAATGGTTCACTTCAGGTGCTAGTCACAAATTGCACCCTAAAAAAATGGGTCCGTTCAAAGAACTGGAACGGATTGGACCTAACGCTTACATGTTAGTGCTATCACCGAACATGAAGATTGGCAATGTTTTTAATATGGATGATCTTACTCTTTACATCTTTACGTGGGACATCACACGGATGAGGGTGACTAAGCAGGCTCTGCGGTTTCCCCAGTTTGCGTCCCCAGTCGCAGGTGAGATTGAAGATGTTCTTGATAATAAGTTCATTACAACATAGGGTGGCGGCAGCTACTACTATTTTCTGGTAAAATAAAAAAAGATGTCCTCAATTTGACTGCATGTGGATCCACACCGATGATTTCCGATCCCTTAATCCGGATCTATACGAGGGCAACATGTCATTCTTACATTCGTTGGAGTTGAATGTTCCTAAGCCAGGGGAGCTGATGTAGACAGGTTACTGGGCAAGAAATACAGCCGCAGGAACCTAAGGTACCAGGTCCATATCTCTTAAAGTGAACCAGGTCCATTGGGCTGATGGCCCTAACCAGCCTTGTGCTGGGTGTTTTCTGGTTCACCTAAGACCAGATCTTGGGGTTTGCTTTAGTGATTCTTGTTTTGTAATCTTAGTTATTAGATACTAACTTGATCTAATAGCTAGGATTTTATATTGCTTGCTCTATAAGTCCCAGTTTTCCTTGTAGGGGACTTTCTAATAGTTGTTATTCCTTTTTTATGTGGCCTCCACCATTCCATATGTGTTGGACCATTGAGTGTCCATCCCCATGATTTAATGAAAGTTGATTAAGCTATGGTTTTACCAAAGTGCTGTGTGAAACAGTGAGGTGAGAGACTGACCAAGGCCATAGGTGAGAGGCCTTGGTCATTTCCTTCCCCCCCAATCTTCTTCCTCTTCTCTTTGTCCATCTAGTGCTTGTTTCTATGTGATTGTCTTGCATTTATCAAGCATCTGAGGGGCATCCGAAGGCAAGTTGCCGTTGCTGTGTTGCTGGTGTTCTTCATAAAGCCTATCCTATAGAGTTACAACTTAAGCAGAAACTTGGAGAGTCATCCTCAACACTGTGGCTCAACGTTTGTGGTGATTTCTGCAGTGTAACTTCGAGGCCTTGAAACTCCTGATCAGGCCAATAACTTCAGCCAAGCTTTTGCCAGTGTGATAACCTCCTTGAGACCTTCCTTCATTAGTAGTTTAAGCCTGATCCGAAGGCTGGATTGTCTAATTGTTTGTGGGTTACTATTTTGAACTTCACATACTAATTTTGAGACCTTGTTATAAATAATCACTTTTGGCTGTAATTTTGAGGAGTCAGTCTACTCATAAGATCCTTCACTTGACTCGAAGTTCATCTCCATCAAAGAAGCTTAGTTGCTATTTCTGAGTTTTACTCACTTCCAGTGCTGCTGACAGTATAGTCTGTATGCTGCCTTGTATTCTGTGACAGAATAACTCTAGTAGTGTCTCAACTCTCAAGTCTTCAAGTGTTTTGTGTAACAAAAACTATGTCAGTAGCCTAGTATTTGGGTGGCTTTTTGTTACTGTGCTACTGGAACCATTGTTAAACCTACTGTTATTGTGTCTTATAAGAGGACAGCTTTCAAATTAAGATCATTGAAAACCAATCCAATTATATATTTGGTACTATAGTCTATATCAGAAGTTTTATTGATTTAATAAAATCTAGATAACTGTTCATCCTTTCTACTTGAACCCTGCTGGAAGAGGAAAAATTTTGACTTGTCTTAACAGAAGGTCTAACCAGGATTTTCTTCTCAGGGAAAAAAGGAGGGGGGGTTGTAGTCGAAGTTCTCAATTGGGGCTCCGAAGCTGGTCCACATGTGGCCCATATCCCACAGCAGTCTATTTCCAGCATTTCATGGGGATATCGACCATCAGTTTTATAAGAGATACATGCTCTCATATACTCCAACACTTGGCATTATCACTACTAAGGATGCACAAAGTAGTATTAAATTGATTCTGAATCTCATACACAAATGCACAAAAAATAGAAACCAAGTCAGAACGATTTTTCATTACGTAAATCCAGGTAACTCTGGAATGGTCATCAACAAAATGGAACAAAATAACGAAATCCCAACTTAAAAACAATTGGATAAGGACCCCAAACAGCTGAATGAACTAGAGGGAAAGGTTGGTCAGATCGTTTATTGACCCTAAGGGAAAGCTTGCATGATGCAGTTTCCCAAATTGACATGACTCACAATTTAAACTAGAAATAGACAGAAACTGAGAATCCAAACGCCTCAAACTATCTAGTGAAGGATGATCCAAACGACAATCAATTTGGTGAGGTGATGCTATGCTCGAACACGCCACAGATGAAGAGTACTCAAGTAGATACAGCCCCCCCAATTCACAACCTCTACCAATTGTCCTCTTCGTCGTAAGGTATTGAAAGACACAAGAATTGGAGAAAAAGGTTACAGAACAATTATGAGTTTTAACGAACTTATTAACAGACAGGAGGTTAAAAGGAAATCCAGGTAGATAGAGAACAGAAGATAAGGACAAATAAGTGGCATGAACAATGCCTATACCAGTAACCTTGGCTAAAGAACCGTTAGCTAAGGTTACATTAGAAGACGATGTATGAAAAGAAGTAAGTTACTTGAAACCCCATTTTCAGTCATATGGTCCGATGCACCTGAATCAATGATCCAGGGGTGGGAAGCAGTTGAAAGACATGCAGTGGCATTACCTGTCTAAACAAATGTAGCAATAGATGGCTGGGATCACAAAGAAATCTGAAACTGAGTGAGGCGTGCATACTCCTCATCATTTGTGAAGAGGATGCAACAGCAGAATTAGCAGTAGTGGCAAAATTGGCAGTCTGTTGTTGAGGTGGTTTGCCATGAAGCTTCCAACAAAAGCGTTGGATGTGTCCTGGGCGACCACAATGGCGACAAGTCTTCACCGAACCATAAGTCTCTGAATTATTCTGAGTGCCAGAGTTGTGGGTTTTAGTAGAATCAGCCCCACGACCACGACCATGACCACGACCACGACCACGACCACGACCACGACCACGACCAGCACCACCACCTGTCCCACTATTGGGCTCAGGGTTAGGTGTAAAAGAAGCTAGGTCTGAAGTATCAACAGGGATAGAATTACGTGGAATCGTGGATTCTCACGAGATACTCGTGAAAAAGTGTCCAAAAGTTTGGCTACTTTATCACCACCTAGAATTTGAGAGCGAACGAAATCAAAATCATTCCCAAGACCACCCAAAAAGCCCATGACAGCAAGCTGCTTTTGCTGATTTTGCGTATGTTCCACATTAGAAGTAATTGGAAGTAGGGAATTCAGTTCCTCATACATCCTCTTAAAGTCGGCAAAATACTGAGTCAAAGAGTGGCACTTTCGATCCGCCCTATAGAACTCCTGAGATAAATCATATATACAGTAAAGGTTCTGTCCAGAGTACAGAACATTCAGGTATTCCCATAGCTCCTTAACCGCATTAATATGGGTGACCAAGTCAACAATTTGATTATCCATAGAATTCAGCATCTGTCCCAATATCCTTGCATCAGTCGTTTCCTGTGATGTATCTGCAGCTGGTTGTGTCTTTGTCAAGTGATAATGGTGACCACGACCAGTCAACACCAACTTAACAGTCTTTTTCCATTGTTGAAAGTTGGTATTCCCTTCTAACATTTTCTCAGTAATACGATTAGAGGACGAAGAAACAACCTAAGTGATAACATTCTTCGGTGGTTCAGACATTCTTCAAAATACTCAGAAAATAGAGAAGCATAAAGACCCAAAAATCAATACCTGTGAAATCCTGACAAAAATCGATTTTGTCAAAAAACCCTGACAAAACCCTGAAACTTGTTGTCCACTTCTGAATCTGAAACTCCAGCCGAACTCTTTACTTCACAAATCAACCAACACCAAGAAGAGACCTAGTTCTTAATTTGTAACATGAACTAGTCTCTGAATAATCCCAAAAAACAACATAGGGTGCTGCACCCATTCAAACAAAACCGAAAGTCATCCCATGGATTCTCTGAAATGAATCAACTAATAATGGTTAAAGCCTTAAAAGAGAGGGGAACAAGATATTTAGGAAAGTTGCAGCAGTACCTAAGGATCTTGCTCTGATACCATGTAAATGTTAGAAAAAAGAAAATGAGGCGGAGGAGAAAGAGAGAGAGGCGATAGATGTGTAACCTGTTGGGAGTTACAACGTGTGTATTGTAACTCACACTTCATTGATATTTATGATAACCTAAAGGTTAACCAGGGACAGAACTGTTATAACCAACCAGAAAATAGGAAAGAGGGACAAAAACACACCTGCTCATCTAGCGCTAATACTGAGACTTATTTACAAACCTAAACAATATAGTAAAAGTAGATAGAGATGGTAAACTCTGTACAACCAATTCTTTGTTTTATATCGGCTGATTGCTGAAGCTCTTTCGGAGTTTGGCCAATGGCTGAGGTTTGCATTGTCTGGCATTAATGAAAGAGTTTAGTAGGCGGCTTACCTAAATATCTTCATTTTGGATTTGGCTTTGCATCCGACAGGTACATTGTGAGGTTCCACATCAGCTGTGTGACAGTTCTTTCCTTCGTGATGCCAGGCATTAAAGCTGTGATACCCCTTCCCCAAAAAAAAAAAAATTATTTCATTTGTTTTTGGTTTTAAATTAGCTATAGAATGATTCTTTTCCATGTGGCAAATTCTTTTGGCTGAATATTGCCACCTTACCAGAGGATGGTGTTGCCACCTAAACTGCTACACAGAACTGGTTTGGACGGAGTTCTTTTGTTAGGTGATGCACCCTGCAAATATGTAAAGAGTCTAGTGTTGTCCTCATTCCGAAGAGGGTTATAAAATTGCTTTTTTTTTTTCTCAAAAATGTACAAAAAATTGTTTCACTCAAGGTAACCTTATCTTTTTTTTATCTTTCGTTCTCTTCGTTTGGAGAAACTCCCGACTGGCATTTGTGGCAGAAGGAAAAGCAGCATCTTCATAAGATGATGACATCTCATTTGCATGGATGGAAACTGAAGTTCAACCCTTTGGATTGCAGGGTGCAGCCAATGATTGGTCTATTTCTTTTGTCCTCTGGGTCTGTGTGATGGATTCTGAAGCATGAAGATTGTACTGTAGTGACTTCGACACAAATGGATATTTGTAGTCATGGTAAAGGTGCTGTCTGCATGTGAACAATGGCTGTGGTTGATTCCCGCCGTTATTAAGCGGACAGACTTTTTTGGGGTGGGGTGGGTTTTTGGTTTACTGAAATGATGGATAATGAGTGGAATAGGAGGAAAATGAGGGGGGAAGGGGGGGAACTAATCTCACGTTTTTGCCTCCATCGGTTGTTCAAAAACTTAAAAAGAACAGCATTTTTCATTTTGAAATGGATAGGACCTGACCTTTTTTTGTTGAGAGAGAATGATAAGCAAGCCACATATATGTATCATTTTGAAATGTATAGGACCTGACCTTTTTGTGTTGAGAGAGAATGATAAGCAAGCCACATATATGTATGTCATACGCTGAACTTGAATTCGTCCATGTTTTTAATGTAAATTGCATCCCGTAAATGCTGTAACTTTGTTGTTGGAAATCCGTAGTATGTAATTCAATGGGTTAAAAGTATATTTATTTTGGTTTGCTAAAGTTTAGTTCACTGTGACTTCATTTTTGTGCTCATTTCTTATTTACTTTTTTTCATTTGAAAGAATTTCTTGCTTTTGTAGGTGGTGAAACAGGATTTCAGGATAGGAATTTACCATCAGTTCGAGATTTTAGTTTCATGCTGTACAGGTATTGAAGATACCAAATTTTGTTGTTTATGATATTTGTGGAGCTTTATTGCTCCATACTCTAGCTTTTAATGTATAATTGACTTCTCAAATGAGGCAGATGTCTTGATTAATGTCTAAAGGTTTCTGCTTCTGCTTGGGATTTGGGCAGCCTGCATCGTTTCATTGAAACTGTAGTTTTTCAGATGTACAGGATAAATGCCAAAATTTGCTATTTATGTTGCATGAGGTGGCATTTTGCTATATTCAGATGTCAATAGGCCAATATTTTTATTTACTGGCTCTGTTTTCTCTATTTTTTTTTTTTTTTTGGGGTATAGATATGTTTAATTATTTCATTCTCCAATTTGGGAAGGTGATTGGTGTTATTTGTGGTTCTTGAAATAATGTCATCAATTATTGTGACCCTCACCAAATTGCTGTTTTTTTTTTTTATTTTATTTTATTTTTGGTAGAGTGAGTACTCACCAAACTGCTGCGCAACTACATTATTTTGAAAAGAGAAGTTGAATAATGCAGATCCTCAGGGTAAATTACAACTGGGTCCCCAACATTTAGTGAAACTACAAGCAAGGTTTTCCTCAAGTTTCAGACACTTCGGTTGCCCCCCCCTCCCCTTCCCCAAAAATGTTTGTGGGAAGTATGGTTATGAACCCTTTGTTAGACTAACGTTTGTCCAAATCATGTGATATGGTCACATAACTTCTAACTAATTAAACATATCAGATAAATGTAGAAGTCATGAGAACATATTGAGTCGGATCAAAGATCATAGATCAAAGATCAACGTCAGTGGATAGGGGGAGCTTGATTGTAGATTCTCCATACTCTAGGTACCTCAGTTGTACTTTCTGAACCATGAGGAACCTTGATCATGTTGGGGACTCGGGTTCTGGTGTTCTCTGTGCCACTGGGTGGGTTGCAGTGTATGCTAGCATCTCTGTGTCTATCTCTATTTTCTTCACATGAAATGATCTTGCTGCTTTTCAATATTTGATACGCATTGTAGCACCTCATTGATGCAGTCTCCTAAACTGCTTGCTTAGAGAACCTTCACCCTATGATAAAATTAGGAGTGAGGTTAATAAGCGGTTATGTTATTTGAGAAACCTCTTGCTTAGAGAACACAACAGACCAGATGTTACATGTTATGTCATATGTATTCAGAAAAAACAAAAAAAATGTTCTTTTGAACATAGAGCATAAGTTGCTAAGACGCCCAATTGAAAAGCGTTGTGGGGGTGTGGGATTGGAGGAATGATAAGTGGATACTTAAGTGGAAAAACAAAAATGCGAATAATAAAACAAAGTTTCAATGAGCTCGAAATGTATATCTTTAGGGAACTCTTTTGGGAACCCTAGGAGGCTAAGTGGATCATTTGAAACTTCCCTTTTTGTTTGTCTGAACTTAAATCCTCCACTTTAAGGGTTATGCATTCATTGTTTTTACATTTTTTACTGTATATATTTGTACTACTAATTCACGGTTTTTAAAACATCATAATTCTTAAATCATAATAGTGATCTTGTCAATACACTATGAATCATTTTAATTTAAGAAGGAAAAATTACATATCGGTCATCCCCAATGACGTATTATAGCCATAGGAGTTTGACGTATTCATTGATGCTATCCTTGTATGAAAGAACAATCTTTTTCTTCTTCAATGGAAATAGGTTTATCCCTTTAGTATTTTCTCAATGCAGTTCTCTAATGGTAAGATTAATACAGTAAGATTAATACGTAACTATAGGGAGAACTTAATATCTTTTCATAGCATAATGTCCATCTCTCATTAAAGTAGGTCAATCAATCAGAGAACAAATCTTTCATATTTGCAGACAAACTGATATGGTGAGAATCTTTAATAGAATCAAAGATATTTCTAATCAAATAATTGGTTTCCATTGGTCATGGGGCAAATCAAGTATGAAATTCTACAATCTCTCACTAGGACTATATGATCAATTCACAACAACTAAAGTTTTATTTATGAAAAACAAGTTAAAATATTTGTTTGTCTAAGAAGCGACAATTCTTGGATTCCAATAGTAAAAAACACCCCATCCATTGGCTGCATTATGTAATACCTTGAATGCATGAACCATTGATAAGTACTATGATGGTTATGCGTTATTTATCAGTTAACACACTCCCTTCCTTAATCACAATATCAACAATTCCACCCAAATCGATTGTTAAGCAGAGATATAAATAATAAACGGTTTAAACAATAATATTTCATTCATATCGCAATAATTGTATACACAAAGATAAAAATGAGAAATGCTCAGGAACAATCATAAACATAATCTTATAAAATAATAGAGGGTGTTTATAACAAAATGTGACCATTACATCAAACCCTAGTAAGACCCTGTCAGATACAAGATCTATGAAGAGCATAGGCGACATTGCCTTGGCCAGCGGATCTGTAATCATCAGACTTGTATTTATATGAGATACCAACACCTTATGTTCATGAACAACTTTCTTCACAAAGTTGTACTTCACTTCGATATGCTTAGCTTTGTTAGAATGCTTGTCATTCTTGGAGTAGTACACAGCAGCGACTGTCACAATAATTCTCATCGGCTTCATGATGGAGTCAACAACCCGAAACATTGAGATATAATTCCGTAACCAAATCGCCATTGATGTGGCCTCAAAGCATGCCATGAACTCCGTTTCTATGGTGGAAGTGGAGACATAAGCCTGTTCTTCGACTTCCAAGAAATTGCCCCACCAGCTAATCGTAAGACATAATTAGATGTAGGCTTTCTATTGTCAAGGCAATCGGCAAAATCAGAGTCGAAATAACCTCTCACTACCAATTGATCAATTGCTTTGTAAGTAAGCATATATTCTTTCACTCCATGTAAATAACACATCACCTTCTTGGCGGCCAACCAGTTATCTATACTAGGATTACAGACGTATCTGCTTAACATCCCAACTGCAAAGCTAATATCTGAACATATATAAGTAATGGGATACATAAGACTTTCCATAGCTAAAGAATAGGGAATGTCTTTCATTCGTTCTCACTCTAGATCATTCTATGGACATTGGTTCAAATTGGATTATCACCCTTAATCATGGAAGCAACACTAGGTCAGCAAGTTTTTATACCATATCTCTAAAGAACTTTATCAATGTAGCACTCTGTGATAACTCAAACAGCAGGCGAGATCTATCTCAAAATATCTGGATGCTGATAATAAAAGATGCCAAGCCCATATCTTTCATTTCAAAGTTCTTGGTGAGGAATTTTTTTATATTTTTTAACAAACCAAGATCATTCTGGCATATAGGACCAGAAATATAAACTTGCTCCCATTGACTTTTAGATATATACACCTGTCAAAAGTATTCTCTACAAATCCGAAATACATGATGATGTTGTTGAACTTTAAATACCACTGTCTAGAAGCTTGTTTAAGTCCATATATTAATT
Source organism: Macadamia integrifolia (assembly GCF_013358625.1). Taxonomy (NCBI): domain Eukaryota; kingdom Viridiplantae; phylum Streptophyta; class Magnoliopsida; order Proteales; family Proteaceae; genus Macadamia; species Macadamia integrifolia. The sequence continues at coordinate 25,234,823 of NC_056563.1, read as the reverse complement.
TATTTAATTTGCATATTAGAATTTCTTTTCCTTATACATTAAACCCTTTTTGGTTGATTCATGTATACTTCTTCCTCTAAATTCATGTTTAAAAATGTCGTCTTCACATCTATCTAATGTAGCTCTAGGTCATAATGAACCACTAGTGCTAAGATGATCCTAAGTGAGTACTTCTTATAAATAAGAGAGAAGGTCGCATGGTAATCAATGCATTCCTTCTGAGTGAAACCTCTCATGAATAATTTGGCTTTATGCCCTTTCAACATTACCCTTCGAGTCATGCTTAGTCTTAAATACCCATTTACAACCAATCGCTTTGGATCTTGAAGATACTTCAACGAGCTCTTAGACTTTATCATCCCTATGGATTTCATCTCATCTTTCATGGCATCTACCCATTTATTAGAATCATTACCGTTCATAACTTGTGATAAGGGGTCATCCTTGATTCCAATATCAAACTTAGACTTTTGGAGATATACTATGTAGTCATCCGAAATAGGAGACCTCCTCACTCTCAGAGGTCTAACTTGTACTTTCGGCTGAGATGGAGGTAAGTCCACAGTGTTCTCAGTGACAACATCCTCATGGAGTGGTACATCCTCTGTAATTTTTTGTTCCACAGGATCATTACCAGTGGTAATTTGTGAAATAACAATATCATCATAATATACATGAGTCACTAATGGAAATCATAAATTTGATTCCAATTTCAAACTCAGACTCTTGCGGATATACTATGTAATCATCCAAAAGAACAGGCCTCCTCACTCTCAGGGGTCTACCATGTACTTCCAGCTGAGGTGGAGGTAAATCCACAGTGTTCTCAATGACAATGTCCTAATGGAGTGGTACATCCTCTGTGATTTGTTGTACCAGATCCCCCCTCTTGGAGTGCCTTCTCTCTCTCAATCAGAGCCGTTCAAGTCAGTAGCGCCACAGATCGCTTTTTGCAGGTAGAAGTGCAACTAATTGCATGATCAAAGAATTGTAAAGGATCTCAATCTGATAAAGGAAGCAACGTCTTAAGGGGAGGAGTGCCCAACAGCTGGGACCCACTAGGGTGGAGCACACTAAGGCCCATAACGAGCCCATCCCGAGTTGTGTTGGGTTGTGCCTTCCTGCTTATGGAAATGCCAAAGGTGGGGGGCACTTCTCTTTTGGGAGTGCCCCTACTCCGAAAAGATGGGATGTGCAAAATGACCCTTGTCATGAAATAATCATCAAATAGATTTTTGTTAAAAAATTAAAATTATTTTAATTGCACCAATTTGAAATATTTTAAGAATAAGAAATCCATTTGGTAGTTCAATGTCTAAGAATAAATTCTCTATATTTTTTTGGGATACAGTGGTGATAGTGGTGCCAGGGCCGGCAACAGGGTAATAGTGGCCTCATGATACACGTCTTGAGAAATGTAGAAGTCTTTTGATTTCACATAAGAAGTCTCTTTGACGTACAAGCATGCATGGTTGGTTACTGTTAGTAAAACTTTATATCAAGCTAAATAAGTTTAATTATGCAAATCTTATAAGATTTTCTTGGATTGGGTTATGATTCATATGTATCCAATCCTTATATCAAGCTAAATAAGTTTAATTATGCAAATCTTATAAGATTTTCTTGGATTGGGTTATGATTCATATGTATCCAATCCTTATCCTTCTTGATACTGAAAGGATATTCATCCCATCATTAAAAAAGATGGCTATCATTCTTTGGTAATTCACAAACTCCATTAGTGAGTGATTTCCTTCCATATTTAAAAATTTAAACAACTATTTTCCTTTTAAAAGAGATTCAGATTATTGAGATTCTAGTCTGTGTAAGGAAAACAACTGTAAATCAATCAAACCAAGAGTAAACCAGATGTTAGAAAATCAAAATCATTCATTGTCCTTCCACTAATGGGAATTGATAGAACATTTATAAACCATTCACAGTGGAGCTTCCACTGAAAACAACCCAAGTCATCTCTCTAAGTATATGAAACTTAAAGAGAAAATGGAGAAAGCCCAGTCATCCATTCTTCTGCTTGTTTTCTTTGTTTCTCTCTCATGTCTTCTCTTTAATGGAGCTTCTGCTGTTGTTACTAAGCCAACAACTACCGGCGGTGGCTGGCTTCCGTTTAAGAATGTGACCGATTCACAAATTCGAAACGTTGGAAGTTTCGCAGTAAATGAACATAACAAGGAGGCAAAGGATAATCTCCATTTTGTTGCTGTGAAGGCTGCTATGTATCAAGTTGTTAAGGGAATAAACTATAAGCTTGCTTTGACTGCGAAAGACCATGGTGGTGTTGCTGGTCATTATGCGGCTGAAGTGTACATTTACAAACATGGCCGGAATAGTGTTAAGAAGCTCATTGCCTTCAGTAAATTTCATTGATCGATGCTAAATTTCTCAATTATCAATTTTGTTATAACAGGTTATTTTATCTAAAATAAATAAAATTTCAATTTCAATTTTCTTGGAGAATATGTTCACTACATTTCTCACTCTCTTTTCTCTTTCACTTTTGCATAGTTTTTAGGTTATGACAATTAGGGTTGAGAACCCTTGTAGTGTGTGTGTGTGAGAGAGAGAGAGAGAGAGATCATGTATTCATTGGATAAGTGTGGCGAAAGGATTCAATAAGGTAATTGCTCCTCCCTTCTAATGGTTGGAAAATATATTCAATATCCTATACCAACATGAGGACTAATCATAGGTGATTAATAGCATTAAATTTATTTTTCCGTCTTGTTCTTGAACCTATCCCAACAAATGATAATATCCAGTAATTAATTATTTATTTATTTTTAAACAATAACATTCATTATTCTAAGAGTCCAATTATTACGTTTCATCAATCATCCAATTCCAGCTCTCCATTCATGAATGTGAATATGAGATGGTTGTGATTTTTATCAAAATAAATAAATAAATAATATGAGATAGATTGAAAAAAAGAAAATGGGCACTGTGAGATGTGATCAGTGAACTTGGAGAGTGAGTGAGGGAGGAAGAGTATGGAATGAATGCGAATAGTTTCAGTAATACCAATTTATGACTCTACCACTCATTAAGCATTTCAATTCATTAGGGTGTGATTTGGGGTCTAACGCAAAATTATAAAATTTACCACTAACCTCTGCCCCCATGAAATTGAGGGAGAAGGTTTTAAATTAATTTTGACACTGTCAAATTGAAGTTGCTACCACGTTCTGTGCCACACCTGAGATAGGAATGGTTATCTAACATTTAAATTTCGTGGACAATGATATGCTTTCTATGTATTTTCATTTTTGTTTCATGAATTATGTCATCTATTAAATTTTTTTTTTGTAATAAAAAATTTAATTTCTTTTATTTTACCTTTAATTTTAATAAGGGAGCGATTTTAATTCTTTATGATGGTAGTATGGGAGGAATTTGTACACACCAATGGAAGCATGGATAACAATATATCTAAGGCTCTTTTGGTATGTTTTCTATTTGTATTTATTAAATATTTTTTAGAAATTATTTGTGACAATAAATTATGGACTACAAATAGTATTCGTTTAGTTACTATTTATAAAATAGATTATATAATAAGAAAATAAGTTTCAGGTTTCAGCTTCAACATTCAGCTTCGAGCGGGAGAGATGATAGGATTGGGGATTTTTATAGAAAAAAGTATAAAATATATTGAAGTTACCTATTTACCTTTGATTTTGAATAGTTAGCAAACATGCTCATTTGAGATATCGTAAAAATCAACATAAATGATTTGTTACCATAAATCACAAATAGCTTGAGAGTAATTTATGATTTGTGATTAATTTTAATTTATTATAAATAAAAATAAATGCTATAAATTATACTAATTAAGTCCTTGTAAAAATAGAAATAAATTAAATAAATATAGATAAGAATCAAACCAAAGAGAGTCTAATTATCAACAGTTTTGTAGGTATGATTCCAATACGTCTAGATTTGGACGAGGTCACAGAGCCAAGAATTATTTTATGACCTTAGAGAGAGAGAGAGAGAGAGAGAGAGAGAGAGAGAGAGGATATTGGAAAAATGGATGGAGATTCTAACTGCACTGTAGCAGTAGTAGGAGCCAGCTGTATGGCCCTAGTGTCTTGTGGGGTTCACATTGTTATCCGGAAGAGTTATGACCGAAAAGGGGCGACCAGGAGAGGGGACAACCTTAGGATTTACAAAATTCATGCAAGGTACATGTGTCATGTGAAGCTAATAAAAATCTCCTCATACTTATATTCATTTTATAAGTATTTCACTCAATGGTGCCCTGAGGGGGCTGCTCACAGAAATGTCGGTGTCTATCGTATGCTACAACAGTCAAAAGGCATTTCAATCACTTACATTTATAGACGAGAGAGAGAGAGAGAGAGAGAGAGAGAGAGAGAGAGAGTTCAAATGGCATGAGGAGTATTTAAATTTAAATGCATGAAAAGGAGGTTGTGATAATATTTGGTTTATATAGGTTCCACATTTGCAAGGAGATGAAGCAACAGGTAATGATGGAGAGATGGGGATGATGGATGATGGATGATCGATGAACGTTGCTCTTATACTCCCAATACTGTTATTCTAGCGAAAAAAAAAAAAAAAAAAAAAACTCCTCTTTTGAGACGACTTGGACATAAGAAAAGAGTTACAAATTGATCAACATGTCAAAGGAGCATCGAATAGTTACATCAATTCTTATAGGAAACTGATGTGGAATCAATTCCAATCAGGGGTTCTTTTTAGACAGCTCTCACTTTGCTCTAGGGTAGTTGTTTTCTAATGATTGTTATTCTGGTAACTCAACCTTATAAACCGGCTTATAATGTAAGGGGACCCAAAGTCATATCAACCCACATCAATTCCCATAGGAAACTGATGTGGAAACTGATGTGGGATCAGCCCTTATAAGCTGATATGAGATCGTAACACTCTCAAATAAATCTGTAAAGTAAAGAAAACCTTAATTCCAGTGAGGAAGAAGAGAAAATAAAATGAATTTGATTATAATCTTCAAAATATCTCTATTTAATATAAAATAACCCTTATATAAGAAGGGTTGATTACAATGAAAGAGATGAAATAAAACAGGAAACGAAATAAAAGTGAGAAACTAATATCCTTAAATTGCACACAAACTTTACAAGTTTGGTGCTCCCCTTAAACATGCCAAACTACAACCTAGTTAATCCGAATGCCCCCATGACTTGTCATTTTTTTTTTTTTTTTTTGTCAACCAAGGTGTCCAGCTTACGTGCATCTCGACTAATCCTCAGGGAGACTAGCGTAGCAATCCACTGCCACAGTCTCCATTTAAATCGTTAATGTACAGATGAAGAATCAAACCTGAGACTGTGCGAATAACCTTGGAGTTATGAAAAAATTAAAACAACTATCATACAACTTAATAGAATATCCACAGGTAAAAAAAAAAAAAAAGAGTAGCTAATCATGTCCCATCAATGTTGATTAATCTTAAGAATTCAAAAAACAGTTTTTCGGTAACCCCACTTAAGATTATCATGGGTTTTGTGCATATCTAGCTTGAGAGATCAACCCCTTTTTCATTGTTCCTTCTGAGAAAATCAAATAGTTCATAAAAGCTCCTAGGCGAGGGTAGAAGTTGAAATGTTGCTTTTTTCTGATATCACTATGCAATATTATCATTTTTAGAGCCGAGAGAAAAGAGTGTATGATATGTTCCAAACAGAATGAATATTATTAAAGAACAAACCCATCACAACCATTTTGACAGTGTTCCAGCATTTTTGGAAGAAAAATGCTGATACCCTTCATGCCTAGGGACTTTGAGGGCACCAATCCTGAAGACATATTGTTTTATTTCTTCTATAGAAAGTAAAACACAAAGTCCAAGGTTATAAAAAAGAATAGGATAAAAAAGAGTTTCGAAAGATAGGGTCAAGGGGGTTAGAGGTTGTAAAAATACATCCTTAATGTGCTTAGCAAAAATATATGCAATAGAGGGATGAGAGCTAATATATTCGAAGATTATTCGAGGTGCGCGTAAACTGGTCCGGATGCCTTGGTTAACAAAAAAAAAAAAAAAGGATCTAATATATTTTTTCCATCCTCAGTAACTAAATGTTTAATACACCTCTTCTTCATATCGGTAAAGGCTTTAGCATGAAAAAAAAAATCTTGTATTTCTATCATCCATCTATGTAAATGAAATTCTAAAATTTTGAAACCAAAATTCTTCTTCAGTTTTCAAAAGCCAAAGAGAAAAAATTTTAGTTGCTACTCGGATTGCAACTAAATTTCTTTTAAAAAATATGATTGGAAACTTTCAAGAACTATTCCATCGTCTCTGTTGTAAGAGCAAAACTTTCAAAAAAATGATATTTTTCAAACACAAATATTTGTGTTTGAAAAAATAATTTCAAAGATCTTATTCAAAATACGGGAAAAAAAATTCACATTAAACATGCTAACTTAATAAAAATATTATTAAAAAAATTCTAGGTGCTTCACAGTTTACACAAGGCACTTGAAAATGGTTGATTATTATTATTTTTTAAGATGAATTCTATTACAAGTAGATAGCATAATGGATCAATGTTCAAAAGAAAAAGAAGTCAAAGATTGAAAAGATGCAATTGGCCATCATTATACCCAAACTTGAAAAGCACAAAGGAAGTGGGGGAGAAATTATTTAGCAAGGAAAAGAGAGGCAAATGAGAAAGAGAAAGAAAGATTGTCGACCGCCACTGTTTTGCATGGGAAAGCACAAAAGATGGGGTGGGAGGTGAGAGAAAATGAGAGCGGTGAATCTTCATGTAAGTGAATGTACGTAAATGTCTCTGGTCCGTGGATATGACATCTTTTTCTCTCTCCTCATCTAATAGATATCATATTCACGGATTAAAGACGTTCACGCACATTCATGTACATAAAAAATTCACTAGACTCAGAGAGAATCTAAAATTTGGCAAAAAAGAAAGATTGTCAGAGATAGTTGGGATTCATTGTAATGGGCCTCTCGACTTTTCTTTTGATGCTGAATTTGTAACAAAATATTAAATTACTCATCTACCCACATTACTTGTGGAATCATCTAATATAATATCCTTTTTTTTTTTTTTTGTGCAAGAAAAATTCTATTCAGAAAAAGGGGGCCAAGCAGCCAATATAAAGCTCAAAAGCTCACCAGGAATTAAGGGAAGGCAAAAATCCTCAAAAGGGAAGGAAAGAGCCCATTTAGACAGAGAGTGGGTTAATCCATTACAATTTCTACCAACATGCAAAAAACGAAACAAGGGAAAAGTGTTTCTTAAGAGACATAATATCCTGCACTATGCTCACAATGGAAGAGAGGGGAGAATATAAAGGAACTGATAGGCTATTTGTGAAAATAAGGCAATCAGAGAAAACCATTACCCTCAAGAAACTTGCACGTCTTGCTGAGAGGAGAGCAAGACGGATAGCCAGAGCCTCGCCAACTAGAGTTGGTGCACAAGCTTGATGGGATGAAGCAATAAAACACACCCTTTTAACGTGATCAAAGGCCACACACCCGAACCCCATTGATTTCTGACATGCATATAGGGATGCATCGGTAAAGATGGCTAAACAGTCAGGGGGAAGCAACACCGGGGGGGGGGGGGCTCATGAAGCACAACAGAAATTGCAGGCATAATGCAGCTAGTGAAAAGAGAAACAGTCTCTCTCACTTCCTTATTCACTCTTGCAATCCACGAAGGGGGGGGGGATGGAATTATGAAAGATTCTTGCATTTCTCATCTTCCAGATCCCCCAAACAATCAAAACATGAGAAACAAAGTAGATTTTTTTTTTTTTTTTCCGATTTAGAGGATTCTGAAGGACCCTTTTACTTAATAATCCACTCAGCAATGGAGATATCTAGAAAGGCATAAGTTCTTAGAGAAACCGAGGAGGCAAACCATGCTTGCTGGGCTAGGGGGCAACATAAAAGAGCATGCTCCACAGATTCCTCATCACAACCACATCCACTGCAAATCCGTGAATCCACAATACGACATTAAGCCAGGCAAGACATCACACCAATAGCTCCAAGACACGCCTTCCACAGAAAGGACTTAACCTTAGGAGGGATCATTGTATTCCATATCACTTTCCACACTTCATTTGGAATTGAAAGAGCTCTCTCCGCCGACTTTGAGTAACATATAGAGACCTGGGTTCCAAGCCTATATGCAGACTTCACAGAGAAGGATCCATTTGGGGTCATAGCCCAACACAACCTATCCTGACAGCCTTCCGAACTGATAGGAATCTTCAATATGCACTCAACCTCATAAAGAAGAAAGAATTTCCTTAGTTTACCAATATCCCATCTAGCCTAGATATCAATCAATTCAGAAACCTAGAGAAAAGGACAGTCAGGGGGTCTAGGGAGGTGAAGTCTAAATCCATCAATAGTCGGGATCCACGGATCCTCCCATATCTGGATGGATAGACCATTTCCAACGATCCATAACAGACCCCTATCCAAAAGCTTCCTGTCATGGAGAATGCTACGCCAAGCCCAGGACGGTCTATGACCAACCACTGCACAAGAGAAGGTGCTTGAGGGGAAATAAATGCTTTTGAGTAGTCTCACCCAAAGAAAATCTTGATTGACTAGAAGCTGTCATCCCAGCTTGGCAAGAAGAGCCTAGTTTTGCACATTTAAGATCTTTAATACCCAATCCACAATCTAGATTTGGAAGGCAAAGGCAGTCCTTAGCCACCCAATAAAGCTTTCTTTCATCATTCTTTTTCCCCCATAAGAAATTACAGATTGCTTTACCAATATCGTCCAGCAGACCATGAGGGAGCTTGAAGTGGGTCATGTGGTAGGAGGGGGTAGCAGCCACAACAGACTTGAGAAGCATTTCTTTTCCAGTAGGAGATAGAAGCTTCTCCTTCCACCCCGTAATCTTCCTAATGGTCCCATCTTTAATATGTTGGAATGTCGCCTTTTTGTTTTTTCCAATCTCTGAGGGGAGGCCAAGGTAAGATCCCAGGTGAACCAGCCCATCCACCTTAATAATTCTAGCAAGAATATGTCTACGGTGATTGGGGGTGTTTGGGCTGAAAGAAGTAGAAGATTTGTGACCATTAATTGCCAAACCGGAAGCACCACAATAGATATCAATAGCATTTCTTAGGCTTCTGAGGGATCCATCATTTGCTATCAAGGAAACAAGGTAGTCATTAGCAAAGAAGGAGTGGGTGATCTAGGGGCTAGATGCCTTAATTCTCAACCCACGAAGGTTTCCTCTCTCAGTTGCACCAGAGATAAAAAAAAAAAAGTAAGACACTCAGAGCAGAGAACAAACGAGGTAGGGGAAAGAGGGTTTCCCTGGTGAAGGCCTCTAGAAGGGACAATGTGACCTTTCTGCACACTATTTATCAGAAAGGAGTAAGACACTGTGCTTATGCATTGGTGAAGGAAATGCACCCACTTATCACATAAACCCATCTTCGAGAGAATCCTAGAAAGGAAATCCCACTCAATTTTGTCATATGCCTTCCTCATATTAAGCTTCACAGTAGCCATATAATTACTCCCAGATTTCAAGTTCTTCATGCAGTGGAAAGCCTCATGAGCGTTGAGCGATCATGACATTTTTCAAATATGCTTCACCCTTCCACAAAAGCAGTATGCTCTGGAGCCATAATATGATCCAGACATCTATTTAATCTTCTAGTTAATACCTAAAGACAACATTGCAAAGGCTAATATGACCATACTGGTCAATTTTCTCTTCTTCTTTGGCCTTAGGAATCAGCAGAATGTTGGTTTTGCTCAAATCTTATAGTAAGAAGCCCGATTCGAAAAAAGAATGCATAGCCATGCATATTTCTGGGCCAATACTAGTCCAATACGATTGGAAGAACACTGGTGAAAGACCATCAGGACCAGGAGATTTTAGGGGCTTCATAGAGAAGACCGCCTCTCTCACTTCCTCATAAGAAATAGGGAGGCACGACTCAAAGTTCACCTCACCTCTAAAACTTGGTCTAATAAATTGGAGAGCTGCTTTGAGGTTGATGGATCCCTGGGAGGAATAAAGATCACCAAAGAAATAAAAAATTTCTCTATCAATATCCACTTCATTTTCAAGCCAATCACCAGCCTGGGTCTTCAGCCTTCTAATCTTGTTTCGACTCCTCCTTTGCAGGGTAAAAGAGTGAAAAAAATTTGTATTCCTATCCCCTTCCTTAAGCCATTGAATTCTTGACTTTTGTTTCCAAAAAGACTCCTGCTGGTCAAGAAGGATTTTGAGCTCATTTTGGGCCTTCTCTTCCCAATTAGCCAGATCTTGATGGCAAGGAAGACTCTGGATCAACTGAATTTCCTTCATCTTTTCGTCTACCTCAACATCAATCTCTCTAACATTTTCTCTTTTCCATTTTGTCAAGCGAGATCTAACATAATCAATTTTTTTAAGCACTCTGAACATTGCTAAGCCGACCCTCCCCTTTTTCCACCCATCAAACACAACTTCGTTATACCCCGGAATCTTCCTCCATTGATCCTCAAAACGAAAAATGTGCTTTCCAGAAGGGGGAGGGAGCTTTAAATCAATAATTATAGCTATGATCTAAACCGCAGGCTGGCTCAATATAAACACTAGCATCAGGAAAATATCTCTCCAAGAGGTAGTAGAGCAGAGAGCTCTATCCAACTTTTCTCTAATGAGTCCACTACTCCATCTCCGGTTTGACCAGGTAAAGGATAGGCCATTTGACTCCATATCCATCAACTCACAGGAGTCAACAAATTTTTTAAAATCAGAGATCTGATCATTTATAGAGGAGCCAAGTGACCCCAGATGATGCCAGAAAGCTGGTCTCTCAGAAGTTCGGGGAAGGCTATATATATCAAAGAGAGACGCCATCTTTTAACATCACCACTAAAACAAACTTCACAGTCAATCATACGCATGGATCTAGAGATAATTTGGATGTCAACATCTGATGACCAAATAACACTTAAACCACCACTATTACCAATGGGGTCAACAAAACTCCAATTATAAAAATGCAAACTAGAGCATAACATCTTCATTCGAACAGAGTCAGTTTTTGTTTCACTTAAAAAAACACTATGGGGCCGATACTGGACAAAAGAGTCCTTGGAACCTGAATTGTCAAGGGCTGCCCCAGCCCTTGGCAATTCCAACATAGAATCTTCATTGTATCGCGCGGGACCAAGCACCTCGGTCTCCCGCGCTTTCATCATTAGAAGCAGTCTGGGAAGGGGCAGAGTAAGGGGAGAAGCGAGCTGCATGCTTCCACGTTCTCTTAACCAAGCTAGAACCTCTAATAGCCAAGGACTGAATAATCTTCATTGTATCCGGAGAAAGGGAAGAGGGTATAGCCAGATGAGGGAGGGGAAGGGGAGAGGTATTCTGGATATCATCAAGGTGGGAGGTATGGCTCAATGGGGAAAATGAGGAGACAAAGGGCTCTCGGTCAAGAGGACTTGTATCCCCATGAAAAACTGGCCGAGAGCTCCCATAAGGAAAGGGAGAGATGTAAGAGGCGGAGGGGCTTATGTTGGTGTATGATGTCTTGTATTCCGTCACAGTTTAATCCAGGGAGTACTGGTGCAACACCTAGACAGGTAGGACGGCGGTCCTGCTAGCCGATTAGCGGGCTGTGGGGGTTGCAAGGGGGGTAGGAGCCCCCCTGCATTGTAGGTGGTGTAGGGGGGCGTAGCCTCCCGTTCGAATTTTTTATTTGAGAGCAATTGTGTACTTTCTGAATTAGGGTTTTTTCGCTATATATTTGTAACGAGGGTTTCTTTCTCTATAATACAAGTTATACTGAAAGGTGTGAGGACGAGCGCTGTAATCCTATTCTCCATTGATAGTGAAGCAGGATCTCATCTCACCGGAGACGTAGGCAACCTTGCCGAACCTCGTAAAATCCGTGTGCATTATTTGTTTTGTTTTTCTATTATCTTCTACATCGTTTTAAGGCTGCGTTTCTACAGCTTATGGGCTTGATAATGGGAGAATAAAAGGGTTTAGAAGAAATAGGGGTGAAGAAGAAGAGAGGGGAGACTGTGAAGCTAAAGCCACGACTGTAGAAGAGAGGTCACCGGGGACCTAAGGAGAAGCTGGCACCCGCCTCTGATTGCTGGCCAGAAAAAAACAAGGTCACCGAGCACCTAACCACTACCAGTTGGTAAACAGACTAATATAATTTCCTTTACATAAAATAGAAAACTAAAATTTGATGACGGCACCCCTGAGGTAGCATATGTGCATTTTTTTATAGATGCATGGGAAGGTTCCCAGTATCTATCCCCTTCCCCACCGTTCAATGGGTCCCATCTTATTGTTGGCAATGGCATGATACCCGTTCTTCTATCCATAGATGCGTCTCATTACACGACAAGAATCTCTTGATACACACGAGCGTGCATTTTACAATGCACACGCGCACACGTATGGAACGCAAGTTGCAATCGTCTGCAATTCCGATCTCATACAATTTCGTGAAATACCACCTTCAGGGATACGTGTATTGAGACCAATGCAATGGTCCAGATCTGGTACAACTAATAAAACCTTAAATCAGTGAAGAGTCATTTAAATTAGATCTGGACCATTGCATTGGTATTAATACACGTGTCACCCCTTGAAGGTGGTATTTCATGAAATTGTACGAGATCGGAATTGCAGACGATTTTTTTCCATGGAACGCATTTCCCTAGTTCTCCTTTCAAATCCAATGGGTCGTCTTCATGGGTATCAAAAGTTGGCCCGCACCGGTAGTCGGTGGCACTGATTTGAACCGGTGGACAGTCTAATGCAAGTTTGTGGCCCAACGGTTGTTTGATCGAGACCGAATCAATATTGTAACCTATTGTTTATAACATGATTAGTTCATTTAAACCTTTTTAATATGATTAATGACCATTCATTTTGCATGATTAAGGATCTTTTATAACCCCAATTACTCAATTAACTTGACTAAATCCAAATATTAGCTCAATTATCTTGGGCCCGACTATGGATCGAAAATCGACTGATCGAACAGAAAGTCCATGTCTTTGTTGGTGTACGATGTCTTGTATTCTGTCACAGTTTAATCTAGAGAGTATTGGTGTCGGTGCTTCAACAGACAGGATGACGGTCTCGCTAGCCAATTAAAAGACCGTGGGATTGCAAGGAGGGCAAGAGGCCCCCTGCTCGAATTTTTTATTTGAGGGCAGTTTTGTACTTTTTTCGGATTAGGGTTTTTTGCTATATATTTGTAGCGAAAATTTATTTCTCTATAATGCAAGCAATACTGAGAGGTGCGAGGACGAGCGTTGTAACTCTATTCCTCATTGATAGTGAAGCTGGATTTCATCTCATCGAGGATGTAGGCAATCTTGTTGAACCTCGTAAACCTGTGTATATTGCTTGTTCTTGTTTTCCATTATCTTCTACATTGTTTTAAGGTTGTGTTTCTATAGTCCTAGTCTATGAGGTCCGATTACCTAAATGGATAAAAATTGTGTGAGACCAAGGTTCTAAGTATTGATATTTCTACCAAAAAAAAAAAAGTATCGATATCAAATTGGATGAATACATCAGATTGTATCGATATAGGTTGATACCAATACTTGAAAATATAATTCATTTTCTTTTTTGAAAATTAGAGATAAACCAAATCGATCCTGGCCGATATGGATCGATCTAGATCAATATCATATCGGCAAAAAAGATCAGTTAAGTCAGACCAAACCGACTGAGCCAGACCGGTTGAGGACAATAATTGGCATCAATTCCTAGGGAAGGTGGATACGCAAAAACACTCCCCAAGTAAGCACCGGCCTGGTTTTCACCGAAGCCACTTTCGCAGCCCTCTCCATCTATAAATTCTCCGGTTAGAATTCCAAAGTTCCACCGGACTTTCTCCTTCACGATGGCCAGAATAGCAGTTACTCTGACTCTCATCTTCTCCCTATTCCTTCTTTCCCACGCTCGTATCCACCCCAACGAACCAGAGAATCTACTCGTCGAATGGGACCCTTCAACTTCAAACGAGCCCAAAATCCTTCTCCCTTCCGAGAGACCCAAAGAAGATGCTGTTCTCTCAGAGGAAGTTGCCGAATTTGAATCCACCGGCACTGAGCTGCCGGAATCTGACGATGTCGCAACCGTCGGAACTCCGATTACTTCGTCGGAGACTAGTATCAGTTCGATGGATGAGGTGGATCACCACCACCACCACCACCACAAGAAGCACAAGAAACACTGCTTCCATTTCCAATTCAAGTTCCCCTTCCTTTTCCACAAACACTGCCATCATCACAAGAACCATACACACTGCGATCATCATAAGAAGAACCACTCAAACTCCGAGAATGAAGACAAGGAGATGGAGAAACACTTGGACTCACGCATCGTCAGTGAAGAGATCCCATCTGGCGAAGACTTAATCATGGCTAGGACTGCAGAGTTTCACCATGAGGATGGCGAAGGGATGATGAAACACCATAAGAAGGAGTGGAAGAAAGAGAAGGAAGGAAAGATGAAGAAGCACCATAAGAAGGAATGGAAGAAAGAAAAGAAAGATGGAGGCCTTATGAGGTTTTTCAGGAAACTCTTCAAGCACTTCCACTGATCAGGTGGCTTTGCTCTCTCTCTCTCTCTCTCTCCTTCCTGTCTGGTTGTGGTTTTGTTTTGGGTGATCTATAGGTGCCATACTTTGTGATTTTTGGGTTTCAGGTATATGGAGATCGATGTATATTGTGACAGATTGTCAATAGTATATAATAATGCATATTTGTTTCATGTGTTAATATTTTTGTTTCAACTTAATTTGTTCATAGAAAAAGTGTCCAAGGTTATTAATTTCAAACTCATATTCTGAGAGAGAGAGAGAGAGAGAGATGGGGCTACCCGAATGGTGTGGGAGTTCCACCGGTGGAAGGGCATTTGGATTCATGGTTAGAGGAATTGGGATTGAATTGTGGAGACCAATCCCAATTCCAGATGAATTGCCAATGATTCATGTTTGATCTTTATTATTTTTGTGGTTGTTTCCTTCGTAATTCAGTAAAATGGCAGAAAATTAAGAAAACATATCTTTGTCATGAGATCCAATTAGAATTAGATGTGGGGTTGCTAATGCTTGTGATGAAAAATTTTGATTCTGCAAGTGGAAGGGTTGATAGAGCTCTTGAGTTATATAATCCTGGCTCTAAGAGTTTCAGGTGGAGCCATGGTTTTAAGTATCTTCGATACCGATACGATACCCTCCGATACGTATCTTAAATTTAGTCGGCCGATACGATACACACCGATACGATACATTGAATTTTTTAAATCATTTCATATCGATATATATCCTACAATACATACCGATATGCATTAATACACCACTAATACACATCGATACGATACGACATGCTTCGATACGATTCTATGAAAAATATAAAATTGAGGTAAAATGTACGTTTCGGTATGTATTGGTACGTATCGGTGAGTATCAGTATGTATCGATCAGTACGTATCGGTATATATCAGCACATATCGGTGAGTATCGATATATATATATCGGTACGTATCGGTGAGTATCGATATGTATCGGCGCTACGGTCATATAATGGCCAATATGGGTAATTTTTTAGAAAAAAAAACGATTTTTTGAAGGGTTTTTGTTCCAAAGTTGTTGTCAGCCATATTTCTCTCTAAGTAAAGTGGAAATCAAGGTTGGGAACAAGGATTTTACATTTATGGGACAACTACAAATCTTGAATTCTTAGTACGATACCCTTAATTTAGTGTTTATGCATAATACATGTTATCAATAGCTTTTTTTAACAAATTCTTTATGCAAAAGTGTTTAAAAAAATGTTTCCTATCCATTTATGTGTGTATCTTTAGCGTATCTTAGTGTATCTCCGATACGATACGATACCCTTCGATACGTATCTTAATTTTGACCGACCGATACGACGACCGATACCGATACTTTAATCCTTGGGTGGAGCATAAGAATTCATAACCTTTGGTTTGAGGGTGGCTCCTGATTCTTTGGTGTCAGCCGTCAATTTTAGTTTAGATAAGTTGAATTTGAAGGGTTTTGGTTTCTTTCCTGAGCGGTGATCACCCAGGCCTTGTCCATAGCTATCTAGGCATGGTGGAGAGGAGCCAGATCCAATTTAGAGATCTCCACCTCAAATAAGAGAGCGGTTCAAGTCCTCATACAGGGCTTATCCTCAGAGATAGAATCCATCAGCAACTAACTTTGTGGTGGATTCCATCTCTGTGGATCAGCTTGTACAAGAATGATTCTTGTACAAAAACATGATCCACACTCCTCAAATAATGGCTTTGGTTTGGAGGTGGCTCCTGATTCCAAAGACCTAATATTGAGGGGAAGTCCCGTACAGAAGAAGATGATGATGATGATGATTAGATGATGATTCTGGTGTAGAAAATAATGTTGTTGTAGGTGGTCGTTTTTCCTTCTGGTTTACCCAATTTGGTGGTTTTTGTTTGGGTTGTTAGGTCTTTGATTTCATTGTGGAGTTTTCTCTTTGTCTTATCTTTCTTTCTTTTATTTTCGGTAGAATGGACAAATGATGTATTTATTCTAACAGTTAGATTAAGAGAATATGGTTTAGTTCAACCACATATAAAATTTTAAAGTCTAATTCAATCAAGTATTCCTTGTATTGGCATGTATTTCATGAATGCCCATGTATATGTTCTCGTATTTTAGATTACTAGAACTAAATTTTGAGTAAGAACAGATAATTTAGATTAAAATTTTTGTAAAAATGAATGGCTCATATTTATATCGTGATTTCCAGAAACATCTCATTGTTACATAGATAATTAACCTTTCAATTAATAGGAGTTTGATCTTTAGCAGACAGCCAATTTTCCAAATTACCCGCAAAGCTTTTATGCTATAGGGCATACTTTTGTGAGGGATATGGAAAACTTAATTTGCTAAATGTGGATCAAAATGAAGAGGCATCTTTGAACTTGAAAATCAATTCTTCAAAGGAAAAAGGTTCTTTGAGCAAATGACATAAAGGAGTGCACCAATGAAATATTAGAATGATTTCGTACATAGAAACAAAATAAGATCATATCATATATTTTTTTTTGGGTAGAGAGAGAGAGAGAGAGAGAGAGAGAGAGAGAGAGGTTGCTAGCTTTTATATCAATTAATAAAATCTATTTATATGTTTTGTCCTGGATTTGGTCCAAACTTGGATTTCGGACAAGAGACGTGTCCATAACCAATACTCGTTAAATATGAATTCAATGTCTCACGCAATTTTGTAGAAATGCATCATATATATTTAATGAACATACATCAAAAAATTTATAATTGTTAAGTATAACTAGAGATTCTA
>NC_056563.1:25202629-25217435 GCF_013358625.1 Macadamia integrifolia | reverse complement strand
AAAAAAAAAAAAAAAAAAAAAACATTAATTCTAAGTTTCTTACAACTAGGTAAATACTTATAGTAAAATTTAAGAAAAAGTATTAGTTAAGTAAAATTCATTCATATACGCAGCCCATACGTACTTCCACAGTTTTAATCTATACCATGTGGCCCACCATGATAGGCTATTTACCCTTTTATTTTGAATGGCTACATCAAAGGTTGTCATAGTAAAAATTTTCAGAAAAATTTCAAGGCTTTTTGTCTTCTCAAAAAATAATAGGCCAATTCAAGCTGCAACTTCCCAAATAGAAATACTGTTGTGAGAAAAAAATCATGAAATTCGAGGCTGATGGAGATGCTACAAATACAATACAGATTTGTGGGCCAAGTAGGAAACTTCCTCTCAATTAATTATGATACATATATTAATGTTTTTTTTTTTTTAGATATATATTCTAATGTTTCAATTCCAAACAAAACATGGTCAACTTGCCCAAATTAGCCAACTCGATTTGGGTTTTAAATTCAAACAAGATATTCTTATCCAAACTGAATTTTTGATAATTGATTATTTTGGGGATCTGATTTTAATTGAGTCGGTCAAATGGGTTGGTCAAACTTTTGCCAGGCCTATGTATTGCCTGAAAATATATAATTTTATTTTTTTATTTTTTAGGTAATTATTCATGTAAAAACGGAAGGTCATGCTTTCAAAATTCACATGGTAAATATTAATAATCCATTTTTGTAGTATTATTAATCTAAATTATGATTCATCTATTCTCACTTAGAGTTGAGAGAGTGTACAATAATGTCTAGAGTGGTGGTACATATGCTTGGATATACATGAGATGTGTGTCAATATAAAAGGGGGTCTTCGATTAAATTAAACTCAAAATTTGACATTTGGCTTATTTAGACCATTTCTCTCTATCTATCAATCAAAATGGACATATCATGCTTTGAGACATTGAAACAAGAAAAGACACTTGTGAGAATAATAATTCATCATTTTTATTATTATCTCTTACTCAAGCCATCCATGATCTCCCTACCCTATTTTTTATTTTCGGGTAATTATACATGTAACAATGTATGGTGATGTTTCGAAAAATCACAAGATAATTATAAGCCATCAATTTCTATGTTTTTATGGTCTAAATTGTTTGTTCCGATATATTGTTGGGAGAATGCATAATAATGTCTAGAGTATTGATACACATGAATGGACAAACAAAGGATATGTGCAAACATTAAAACGAGCATTTGACTAAATTAGACTCTGAAATTTGATATAAACTAATTTAGACCATATCCTCTCTATCCAATGTTTGGAATGGACATATATATCATATGTTTACATTACAAAATAGATCCCTTGTGACATTTGAAAAAATAACAGACCTTTGTGACAATATAATTTATCTTTTCTTAATCTTATTTTTAATTATCAATATGATGTTTTTTAATTATCAATATGATGTTTCATTTTGAACCACCATAGAGTTGGAGTAGGTAGTAGTTCAATTGTCAAATTCTATGACAGTATGAAAATCATGATCAAGAGGGTAAATTATATTACATTTTTTCCTTGAATTTGTAATTATATCTTTGTGATCAAGTCATACATGATCACCATATCCTATGTTTTCTTAATCTTATTTTAAATTACCGACATGATGTTTGTTTTCAAACCACCATAGAGCTGGAGTTGATGTGGTTGGTAGTAGTTCAAATGTCAAATTCCATGATCCTAATCCTCAATATTGTGGCTTAATTTTGCTTTAGAAAATTCTAAACATATAACCCATGACAAGCATGTGAAAGCATTTGATTCCATAACATTAGTTCACCCCCCAAGATACCTACTTGTCATATTACGAGATGGAAAAGGTGTTAGGTACCACTTCACCAACGAAGTTGGTCTCATATGAATTTTTGAAAAAATGCGAAATATTGACTTACAAATGTAGAAAATTGCATACAATAATTATAATCTAAAGAAAATTTGAATGAATATACTACGGACCAAATAAAAAAAAAAATTGAAATTGGACTCCTACTTCGCATACTTGCTTGAAAAAATGAGACCAGAAGAGGAATATATTGATAGCCTCCCTTCCTTGTACGTAGAGCTTCACTCTCAATCCCGATTTAATGGGTGCCAATTGCCTAAGAAAATGAATGAAGGATTGTGCACCTTTGAGTCACTACAAAATACAGGGACTGAGGTGCTGTCTACACATTACATAGTGCAGCCAGGCGTGAAGACTGCAGCATATGTAGGAGGTTCATCACAGTGGAGTGCTAAGTAGCTGAACATGGGACCATGTACTTCAAAATCTTGAAGTTGAATATGAGCGTGCATGGGCCACTAAGGGCTGGATCTCATGTGATGTTAATGGTCAACACGATCCATTTTCTTCATCTAAAACACAAATATGCTTCTTTTGGGGTCAAAATTCTTTGTGCATCCTGAAATCATTGTGATCCAAGAAGTAAAGTCTCTAATGGGCATTCTATCAAACAGTTTCCTAGCAGTCTCCATGTCTCCAAATTTTGCTTACTTTGATAGGAGAGAATTACCACATAGATACCAAACTCTTATATATCTACAAATTACAATCTCATAATAGATCTCCTTCCACCACAAATTACTATTTCAGAATGTCAAAGGTAACGTTAATTTTCCTTACACAAAAGACTCTGATTAACTGACTGGAATCTGGTGGGCTTTGAAACCATACAATATGGCAAACCTGAGCCTAAGAACATACAATGCAATAGGGGATTCCAGGCCCACGCAGGCAGGCCCGATTTGGCCCAACATATTTATGGCCCGATCTTGACAGGCCAGACATGATGCAGTCATTCAGCCCAATGGGCACCTGAAGGGCCCAACACAGTTAGAAGCCCGACCTGAGTTGGTTCCTTGAAGCCCGACCTAGCCTGACCCCTTTAATACTATCTGAAGTTCCCATTTTACCACCAATAAAATTGAAGAGTAAAGCTAACGTCCAAGTGGGTTTGCTCCAATTTTCAAGATGAACAAGAGATTGATCAATGGACAAGTGTCTTTAACTTAAAAAAGAAATATATGTAATTGTGGTGGTGAATTAATGGTGGGTTTGAAGGATATGCTTGAGATAGAACTGTACTTTCAATGGAATAAGATTGTTAGCTTGAGTACTTCGACTATTACATCGACGTTGGGAAGGTCTGTTAGGGATAAACAAGTCTTTAGCTCAGTAAGACTCATTTATGGCATCCAATTGGCTTGATTACAAACCGTACCATGTCACTCTAGCTAAGCCCGTTTAGCTAAACGGGCGTTCATGGTGCAGTCCTAGAATTTGACCGAGTTTGACTAGGCCAAACCGAGATTAGCCTGTCCCGACCGTTGACACTCTTATAGTGCAATACCTTTCAATTCTAGAAGGAGTGAGATACGTCATATGGGACTTTTTTGCTAGCCTCTTCTAGTTTGGCATTGATTCACATAGATCAGAGAAAAGGAATTGAGAGAAGAGATAGACTAGAGAAGAGAGGTTACGAGGGTGGCAAGTGAACAGAGGTTACAAGGACGTTAAGTGTTTGAGCTTTCAATTTTTTATTCCTACGACGACAATGTTGTCTGAGACACTTTTTCCACTTCAAGCTCCACGGGAAAGAAGAAAGAGGTTGGATTGATTGGAGACGAGAGAGATTATGTACATGATTTAGGGGAGGATGGATTGTGCTTAGTTACGATTTAACCCTTTACTAGAAATTCCCGTGTAAGCTTTTTCCATTTATCTTTCCATTCTTGCAAAGAATGTAATTTTTCTTACGGGATAGAATTTCTAAAAGGCAGTGTACATCTTAGACCAACGTGTATGTCAATGGGAGCCATTGCATGGAGATGCTACGTGTAGTGGATGACTTGGTCGTGGAAGTGGACTTGTGAGCATAAGAAAAGATTATCATACAAAATGTAAAGAGATAATATACAAAGGGCGAGTGGTAAGGGTTATCTAAGCCTATAATATACTCCACTACTCCACGCCCAAGCACATTGATTTTTTTATTTATATTTTCTCTTTCTAAAATAAAATAATAAAACAAATTCAATGTGTCTAGGCGTAGAGTACAATGTAGGCTTAGCTTTTCCTATATACAAAATAAACGACCTCATGTAGTCAATGCATGATAAATCCTAACTATATGAACCATGAAATTTACTTATATGAACACATGAAAAGCTTGAGAAACTCGAGAGAAGAAAGCTAAATCCAAAAACCATGAAGAAAAAGGCAAATCAACAGTAAAACACGAAGAAAAAATAGATTTGAAGATGAAATCACCTAGGTATTGGTAAAACTCTATCCTATTAGGCAAACACCTATTCTAAAGAAACATGAAAGTCGGAAAGAGACAACAAACATGCAAGAAAGGTTAGAAATTACGAACTTGTAAGAGACATCACTACAACAAAGGAGGCCTATGATAACAACATATATTACGTATAAAGACAACAAAATGGATCATGAAAACAATTGCTAGATCAATATATTACAATAGAGCATGATATTGAATAATCAACATCATCACAAGAGAAGACTATAATCGTAATATGCTGACACATAGATCGAACACATAAATAAAAGAGATTGATGCACATGAACAACACATTTCAATGAGACTTCAAGTATACCAAGTTACCAACAATTATAACAAATGAAGTACATAACCATCATCTAAAGGGATAAGATCATACAACCAAAGTGTATATGTGCATCATGCAACCTCTACCTGTGAAGGCAGGAACACATAACTTAACTGGTACCTTGCTTGTGCAGTCAAAAATAAAATGGGGATGACAAGAAGAAGAATATAAGTAAAGGTAAGGTTAGATGCTCAACTATTAGAAAAACCACTGAAGAGAAAGGTTGGAAACTGCTCTTAACTCAGGAGAAGCCAATTTCAGATTCAAAGCATCCACAACTTAGAATTTCTTTAACTTTCTCTCTCTGTCAACTCAACTTTGATCTCACCACTTTAAGAAACTCAAAGAAGAAATTAGAACCCCCTTCTCAACATCTGAGGCTTCGTATTTACATATTTTAGGGAGAAGCACATTCTCTTTGCAAATTTTCGGGTTTCAAGACCCCATACAACATTTATCTTGCATCAATGGTGTTCAATGGGTTACTTACCAACTACCCCGCCCCCAAGAAAAAAAAAAGAAAACACCTTGACCAATCACTTGTAGCCAAGTGGATTCACATTCTAGAAACTTCTTTGGGACCAAGGAATGTCTATACATGGAGTCTTAGCTTGTCGTTTGAGTTCCATACGTAGTAGCTAGGCAATCAAAATCTCCCAAATATGGCAACCACACTGTTAACCTCTCGTTTGGACTTGTAAGAGTTTTTTTGGATGATTTTTACTATTTTTTTCCAAATTTTCTTTTCTAGGAGTATTTTGGTCATTTTACATAGATGATTTATGAACATATCTGGAACAATGAGAAATTTCTCAAAATTCAAATATATAAAACCACCATGCCTTGAAGGAGACTCATCATTGTCAAAGTGGCTTTTGAGGTGACAAAATAAGGTTTCTACACTGGTCCGACCTAAACCCTCAAAACCAATGCTCTTATATATGGATGGCTGAACAAAATAGAAACATGCATGCTAATACATGAGATAATGTTTGTTGTATTAGTTCCTCAAGTTTGACTTATGGTCAATCCAACTCAGAACTATCTATTTAATTGTCAAAATTGCTACATTACGTCACATGGCTAAAATTGGCAGACCACCATGATCTATGTATCCTATTTAAAGCAAATTTTTCTTTTTAATTCGTATAGCGTTATGCCTACACTCACTACTATGTCTTGAGTTCAACATCGGCATCTTTTTACAGTATCCTGTATCTACGCGTTGAGGGTGCAACGGAATAGTGTTCGATTTCCCATTAAATAGTCATGTACCCCATCAAATTGCGGAATCTAATTTAAAATTCTTAGTATCCTTAGAGTGGGAACTAAAACTAAAATGGGTGACGACATCCCTGATCAGGTCTCTCGTATGTGCATTTTAAGTATCCCACCACTAAGTTTTATGAGACTTAGATTTTAAGTATCGATATTGCATTAGTTGATATTTAGATTTGTAATTTCTCTTTTATTCTTAGAGAGTCAAACTCTGTTCTTGATTTTCTAATTTGAACGGTCCTATCGACTTTGTGCATGATAGTTTGATTCCTTTCTATTATGTGCCCGCATGATCTAATGAATAGTTTCATTTTTATTAAAAAAAAAAAAAAAGATATTATAGATGTGTAGTGTAAGGGATCCTCTCCACTTGTGAGGCTACTACACCAGTTGTAATGCAATTGGGGGAGCTTTGGTGATAAGATCTCCAGAATAATGCTATTATTTCACGTACACCCTTTCTAATTAGATTCATTTTGAGGTTATCTTGCTCTTATAGCTTTGTTTCATATATATATATATATATATATATATATATTTTATTCAAAAAGAGATTAACGTTACGGTACTAGAAGAACTCAATCTCATAAATCGTACATCAATTCTCATAGGAAACTAATGCGAGATTAACTCCCCAAAATTAATATGGGATTGCAACAATTAACAACATAATTGATTCCTTGACAAGAAAAAATTTTACCCCTAATTATGACGTATAATAATTTGACCTAATTTCAATCCATGAATTCATGAGTTGTGTATTACTCCTGCCATGAATGTGTTTCACACGTTTGCATTGTTGCATGAAACTCATTTCCTAGCAGCATGCGTCCAATTGCAGGATAGGGATTTGGAAAGCACGTTCCCAGGTCCCACTTCCCTTCAAAATTCATAGTAGTGGTCTTGAATCTTGATCTTGGGAAATAAATACCCAAAAAAATAAAAAATAATTTTATGATCAACACGTTAGCCACTTCTCATCCCTTTCCATCTATAAATATAATCTCCTCTGGTCTGAGTTCCACCGTATTATCTCACTCACCATGGCCAGACTTGCTGTAATTCTCACTCTCATCTTCTCCCTGTTTCTTCTTTCTCATGCTCGTCTCCATCCTAACGAACCGGAGAATCTACTCCACCAATGGAACCCTTTAAGTTCAAACGAGGCCAAGATCCTTCTCCCTTCCCAGAGACTCAAAGAAGATGGTGTTCTCTCGGACCAATTTGCCGAGTTTGAATCCACCGGCGCCGCTGAGCTGCCGGAATCTGAAGATAGCACCATCGCATCTCCTTTGGTTTCAAATGAGGAAACCCAACACCACAAGAAGCATAAGAAACACCACCATCATCATCATAAGAAGGAAAACAACCACAGAAGAGGAGGAGAATAAGGAGGAGAAACACAAGAATCACCGCTTCCTCTCCCACTTCCGCTTCCACTTTGGTTTCCACAAACACTGCCATCATCATAAGATTCACTCACATATAGCCGGAGAAGAGATTCCATCTGGTGATGACATGATCGATGCTAGGACAGAGGAGTTCCTCCATAAGGAAGGGAAGAAAGAGAAGAAACACAGATGCCTCAAAAAGTTTTTCCTGAAGCTCTCCAAGCAATTTCATTGAGGTGGCTTTGGTTTTTTCTCTTATTGTCTGGTTGCAGTTTTGTTTTGGTGATATACATGTGAGCTATTCTTTGTGATTTTTGAGTTTCAGATCCATGTATATTGTGACAATCAGATTGTCAATAAATAAATTAATACATATTAGTTTTAACTTAAGTTTTTCTTGGAAGAGAGAGAGAGACCCCAAGGGGTAGCAGAGTTGGCAAGGAATCTTGGCCTAAGAAAATATGTGATTCCAAGTTTCGTGAAAGTTGAATGGTTCTCATTCAACCTCACTATAACTTGATCCATGCTATTGAGGGGTCAAATATAGATCCATGAGACTAGTTAGGCCAAATGATGGATATCTGTCTAGATAGCTGTCGTTAAAAGAAAAAAAAAATGGGGGGGGGGTGACTTTTAGGGGAGAGCAGAGCAGGTTCTCATATGGGCTTATGATGGAGATATAGACTCCACTACCTCTCTCTCTTAATTGCATTGTTCCTTGGAGATTGGATCCATTGCATGTCCGATCATCTGATGGTACATGTGGATATCTAACACCCATCTCACTTTCTACCATTACAAGGATGAAGAGGGATGGATATGGAAGAAAAAGTATAAGTGTTGGATCTGCATATGAATGACCAAGTGATTGTATAAATAGCAAATTCATTCTCTGTTCCATCAACTTAGTGGAGTCCACTTATCTCGTGCTGATACGAAGACCTGGTCCGAACTCCCTTTAAGGTGTAGGAATTTTCCAAGTGAAAGAGAACCTAGATTTGGTGATGGAGGGACGAAGAAGATGGTTACTTTATGAGGATTTCCAAGTTTTAACCATTTAAGAGAATCAACTTGATTGGATGATTTTCCCATTCCATTCGATTGATCGAGTGATTTACTAAAAAAAAAATAATAATAATAAATAAATAAATAAATAAATAAATATATTTCAATTAGAGTGAGTCATGGGATTGGCCTTAAACAGATCGGCCAATTACCCATTTGACTTTGCTAAAAGAGGAATAGAAAATAGACGTGGGATGCTCGATTTTCTTGATTAATCCTTAAATAGCCAAACATTTTATTCTCAGGGTTCTCTGAACCAGAGGGTAGGATTTATTTATTTATTTATTTTTAAAGGGTAGGGTTTGGAAGGCAAATTTCTGCACCAAGATCCCTGCCACCTTGCACCAAAACATTAGAGTGCACGAAATGACTGCTTTGCCCCCACTAAAGAAAATAAGTCTTTCTCGAGTTGATGCCCCACTCTCATTAACCGTAGGCATGTGCAACAAT
This sequence comes from Macadamia integrifolia, assembly GCF_013358625.1. Taxonomy (NCBI): domain Eukaryota; kingdom Viridiplantae; phylum Streptophyta; class Magnoliopsida; order Proteales; family Proteaceae; genus Macadamia; species Macadamia integrifolia. Next base: position 25,208,562 of record NC_056563.1, on the reverse strand, counting down.
GGTCACGCAGCTTGACAGTAATTTTTTGTCTATAATTTATTTATTCTTTTGAGAAAAAAAAAATAGCAAAATATCTTTTATGAAGAGGTGTTTCTTACGCCTCATGTTTTGAGAAACTTTTCCCTTAATATATATGAATGGAAATTGTTCCTATGTCTTCAATGTGGAGAATCTCCAATGTTATACCAAATTTTTTTTTTTTTTTTTTTTTTTAATAGATACCAATGATGATTCGAGGAATGACGTAATTTCTATGGATCCACATGGTCAAGATAGGAGAGGGAGAAAAAAATCAACGTAAAAGGGAAATAATACATTGGGTTGTGGGAAACTTTTCCGAGATGTTGAACTAAGATAGTAATTAGCAATGGCCAAACTCGGATTTCATCTCCGATATGAGATTTGTTAGCTATCTAATTTGTTTCTTCCTTTTTTCTTTTCCCTTTATCTTTCTTTTCTTTCTATTTATCTAGTTACTGTACCTTCTTGTTATAACCAATACTGTTAATTTAAATGCGGGTTGTCCATCACAATATTTATTGTTGTTACATATAATTACGACTTCGGAAAATGTTCTCCCAGGCACCTAGGAGGGTGCAGTAGTATCCTCTATATTTCTCTCTTTCTTTCTCACATGAAATAACCTTGTTTTTCTTTGATGTACAAAACTATTCCACTACATCTCATGGTTCTGTCTTCTATGTTAATTTCTTAGAGAACGTGCATCCTTATTAAGACTATATATAGTGTTAAAATATATTGTTTTGAAGACTGAAATCAAAGCCTAATTGATATATTCCATGTTTCTTTCTAGTTTGACACACACATGGTTAAGCTTGGCCTAAAGGGCCCCATTTATAGTGCTCAAGGTGGGAAATCCGTCCCTTGCACCCTATTAAGTTTCATGTTTGCCTTCAAACTATGGGTCTCTTTGCAAGTATATATTCTTAAGCCCAAGACCTCAAGCTGTAGGTCAAAATCCAAGGTCTAATCCCTCTGTGGGTCTCTTGTAAAAACCCAAGTCCAAGAATAAGTGCTCCGATATCATGAGGAACATTTTCGGTGTTCAAAGTCTTCGGTGCCTTGCCTTCCATAAACTCCAAAAAATGATTAAATGAATGAAGACTTGCCAAGCAATATTACACTCTTATAGAGATTTACACAATTTTAATAGGATATTAAAACACACAAATATGACATTGAAAAATAATTTAAAAAAGAACACATTGTATCTTGAAGACCCATTAGAATGAAGGTGCTGATAAGAGTGTCAAAGTTCAGCCCAAATTGGTTGGATCAACAAAAACGGATCAATTCAGTCTGAACTGAACCTTTAGGATTTGGGTTGGGGTTTTATGAAACTCGGTAAATAACCTGCTCAAAAGCACAAAAATCATAGCCTAGGTCTTTCAGTATCTACAGTAAAAAAAGGAAGCAGAAGTAAAGAGAATTATTAACTCTTCAGCCAAATAAACACTAAAATTTTGACCGACATTAGTTTAATCCTAAGGAATTCATTTCAAGTAGAAAGTTTATTTAAAGGCTATATAACCCCTAATTAAATCTTTCAAGTTGCCACAAAATGACTCGTTAAGAAGAAGAATCCTTAGAACAAAATGAGAGGTAGTTTACCAACTTTTAGCAAAGATATAATTGATTGCGCTTATTGACATCGGTTGCTACCCCACTTATAATATTTAAAGAACTTAAAAGAGCTCGAGTCATATATTCTATTGAACACTATTTATGCCAAGGTTGTATGTCTTTTTTTAGCCTATTAAAATCTGCTCTCAATAAAATTAGCTAATAAATGTGAATACTTTATAGAAATTCTTTTCTTGCACACAAGAGCACCAATCTAACTGTATTTGGCACAGTCCATATGATGTAAACGGAGAACTACTACAAGCAATACTGCACCTTTCATCGTGAAGTATGATTGCTTGTTGAACCATGTGAATCTCGAGTTTATCCCTTGTGCTCGCATTCCTTTTCTTATCTATTCGCTCTATCTCTTGCTTCCCTTTCATGTCATCAATCGGTAGGTGAATAGGTGATAATGGCTATAGTAAGCATTCTTGGCTCACAAGGACTTCTTAGATAAAGTGAGAAGTGACCACCCATTCTTTCACTATAGCTGAAAAACAAAATTTTCAAAATATATTAAAGTTGACACCACATTGTGGTGGGAGGTTTAGGAAAGTTTCCTCTGATTATAATTCCATTTTATACTAAGTTTTCCTCTATGGTGGAAAAGAAAGAACCCATCTGTCATAGGGATGTGACCTGTGACTGGATTCTTATATCATCATTATTTTCCATTTCTTATTGTACAAGGTTGAAAATGTCTCTTTCCATTCTAATCAAAGGTTCAGATCTCTTCACCATCAGTGAAAAGAGATTGGCCACCTATATTTAACCTTCGTGGGTTAGAAAAGAAAAACCCTTAAATGAAATCCCATTTCTAATTTAGACAAAATGTAGAAGAACTTAAATGAAAGCCTTTTTTAATTTAAACAAAATTTAGAACAGCATGGTAATGGTTACATCTCTTTTTCTTGGTAAGAGCTAAAAGTAATAGCTACATCTCTAAGTGCACCCTTTTAGAGCCATGTGACCACCCATTTGATTGGCCACCCTTAAAATTTGGTGGTTGAACACAATCATAAAATTTTCAAATTTTGCAAATGTTGTGGCAGACTCACTTGCTAAAGAAGTTGCTAAGTCTGGTATTTCAGTATCTCCTTTTAGTTTCCTTTCTCACATCAAAGAGGAGATAGTGAAGAATGCTTCAGTTATGCGAAAATATCATTTTCATACCTAGAATTTGAAGTCCCCTGCTGATGGCAATGCCGAAGGTCGGGGTACCTCTTCTACTTTTTGGAGCTCTTGATGTACTTTTGATTTTCCTTTTTCTTTTTAATGGAATTTTCTAAACTTTAACAGAGAAAAAAAAAGTCCATCTTTTATTAGACATTAGTCATGAAACTCATTCTTTCAATTTAAACCATCATTTTTTCAGCCGTATGTATCATTGGGCTGAAATGGTATACGCGTATAAGGAATGGTGGCGTTCACCCCTACCACAAAAGGATTAGATTAGTTGCCCTGAGGCCATACCAAGGTACCATTTGTGATAGGCTAGTATAATATGCTTTTGTTTCTCTTTTGAAAGTATTCACTTCTTTAGCCTATACTAGTAATGTAAGTTAAGAGATGATCTTAACTAGTAATAAATTGGGATTGATGCGCTACTGGTATGGGATGGTATCTACTACACCAAGCCAATGAGAGTATCGGGTGGAGATGTCACACAGTTCGTATACATGAGACCCACAACAAGGAAAAGAGAGTGTGTAAAGGAAGAATGAAGGAGACTGTGTGAGAGGCACGTGATACCGGCAGCCTGGCCATCATTTTCCTTACCATTTATAAGAGGGGCTAAGTTACTCAAGACAGGTCTTACTTATAAGCTTGTTACTATGGTCCAAGCTTCCGCAACATGGTATATTAAGGCTCAAATTTTCTAGACAAATAGATCTCAACGGTTGGTATACATGAGACCCACAACAAAGAAAAGAGAGTGTGTAAAGGAAGAATGAAGGAGATAGTGTGAGAGGCACATGATAGCAGTAGCCTGGCCATCATTTTCCCTACCATTTATAAGAGGCGCTAAGTTACTCAAGACAGGTCTTACTTATAAGCTTGTTACTACGGTTCAAGCTTCCGCAACATCGTATATTGGATAAGGATCAAATTTTCTAGACAAATAGATCTCAAGGTCTCTAACGTATTTGTTGAATCTCATTTCAAATAGTGTTTGCCAAGCAAATTAAAAGCTATGAAATTTTGGGACTACAAGAGATTGTGCATGATTGTACATGGATGGCTTAAAATTAGAAAGATATGCATGTCAATATTTGTGGGCTATCTGAATAAATTAGGTCATCAAGTTTATTATGAATTAATCTAACCCTAGACATATATGGTAAAATTGATGGACCTTCTTGATAACTGTATATTGTTTAAAGAAATTTTTGCCTTTTATTATCTGATAATATATATTTATATATATATATATATATATTTTAGTACATAATGTCCATCATACATAATCATCGAGTTTTCGTGTTCCCACGCCGTAGGGCTTAAGATGTATGCGCTGGATATCGGGGGATACATTGGGAGGGTACTAATTAAAATTCAATAGTGATTGAATCTTAAGATGGTGGCTGAACCGTCCTCCATAGATTCAGGGACACTTTTCCTACTTAAAATGTTTCATTGTTAAAGAATTTGTTCTTCAATTCAATATAATTAACCCTAAATTGTGGCACATGAAATATTAGTTCACTTCTGTTATAGGATGTTGAGTCTTTGATTCTCTTCCTGTACACCATTCGCATCTCTCTTTGTTGCAATAATTAACCACCCATATATTGATATAGTATTTATCTTTTAATTAGTGTAATGTCATTTTAATATGATAGACAGCAAGCCTTAGCGCAGCGATAAAATTGCTCTATTTCAGGTCGCAAATTGAAGCTGAAAAGCATTTTCTCCTTGAAGTGGAGGTAAGATTGTGTAAATTATGATCCTCTCCCCATAGTGACGTACGGAAGACTCTACACTGCACTTGTACGTCTTTTCCTAATATCATTTTAATATGATAGAATTATTCATTATTCAAAAGGTAATTACAAGAAAATGGGTTAATTTAGCTTTAGGGAATACTTTTTTTTTTCTTCTAAAGGGAATACCTATTTCAATTTTAGATGAAACAAATCTCAGAACTAGAACTCGCAAAAGTGGGATGGAGGTACCTGTCCCATTAAAAATTGGGAGTTAGGGTATTTTTGTTATTTGATTGTAAATGATCAGATGCCTTAAAAAAATTCATAGTAACAAAAAAAATTTTAGATAAAAGGATGTCACTCTATAAATATTTCTCCCTAAACGATTTAATTTTTTGCCAGATAATACACTAACATAATGGTTATTAAGTCATTTTATTGAAAATGACTGCCTACATAAGTTTAAGGGGTATTTTAGTTATGGGAGAGGTATCTACATGCTACTTGTTTATACTGGTATCTAATATTTTAACAATATATATATATATATATATATATATAGAGAGAGAGAGAGAGAGAGAGAGAGAGGATGTGAGAACTCTGTTTGTTTGCTTTCTCCCATGCCTAGACACATAAGGCGGACTATCGAGGGTCGGGATGTCTTTCCACAGCGTGCCCCATGTGTCTGGGCTTAGATAACATAAGCGGACAAGGTTATATATATATATATATCATACTATTATATAAAAGTATGTATTCATGTTTCGTGGCTAATCTTTCTATTGACTATTTTACCCTTCATATTTATTGAAATTCTTTTTTTTTTCTTATCATTTTGTCATTATTTTTTAATTCTCCCAAATTGTTGGTACCCTTTCTATTTTTTATCTAAATTTTTCTTATTTCTATTTAATTTTTAAAATTTAGCAAATCTTTACCCACCAATAATAGAATCAAAGAGAGAGTTGGGAAGAGAGACTTTAGGATCTTGAGTTGGTAGAGAATTTATTCCCTTTCCTTCTCTATCCCAAACTCTCCCCTTGCCTACGATCTCCCCTCCTCTCTATATTTTCATCTTTTTTTCCTTAATAGATAAGAGAATTTATTGGATTTCAAAAAGTAACAAATCTTTACCTCTCTCTTTGTAAAATATCATTTATATAATAATATCATTCTATATATATTTACACCAAAAAATCGTGCATGTAATCATGCTTTGTTGCTAATCTTTTCTAAGACAACTTTACCCTTTTTTTTTATAAATACCGTATCTTCTTTAATATCCATTTTCTTAATCTTTTTTTCTTTCTTATTCTTTTAGTACCCTTTGTTTTTTTTTTTTTAAGTAAATAAATATTT
>NC_056563.1:25157678-25201980 GCF_013358625.1 Macadamia integrifolia | reverse complement strand
TGCCATTATAAGGAGATGTTGTTGGACGGGCAACTAAAAAGCATGATTTGTATCAAGATCTTAGAATCTGTCCTTGCACTCTTCCCATTTCTTCTCTCTATCTCTGTTTTGGGTTTTTTGCAGTTTGAAGTTGGATTATTTTGTAAATTCTCAATTTTTTTATAATACCAATATCAATCAAACCATCAATCAATCCAAGGAATGGAGACTCCAGAGTAGACGAAGTTGATTCAAAGATTGTGGATCAAGCAAAAGAGTATTAATCTGCTTGGATATATAACTGACCTGCTTTAATTTAGGTGTTTCTTCATCATGTTCATGTAGATTTCCTTGTTTTTCCTCCATTGTTCTTGTTGTTTTCTCATTAAAAAATATTTTAAAAAAAAAATGAAAAAAGCTAAGAAGCATAGAATATTATGGAGATGGATTTTGATAGTGATTATTGAAGGAGACTGAGGTTGGTGTTTTTATTCATAGTTTTTCTTTTTCATAAGGTAAATGATTGATGAACTTTGCCATTATGTTTCTTTCTTTATTTTATAAACTAAACATAATCATTTAAACCAATTGTAGATTCTTTCTGCAACTTAGAAAGGCAGACTATTGAAAAGTGAATCGACTTCGTTTTTACAACTTAGACAGGTTCCTCTCTCTCTCTCTCTCTCTCTCTCTCTTTCTCTCCATGACCTCAATTGCAACCATCCCTTGTAGAGAAGGATCACCACCACCCCTGGTCCAGTGCTCTCTCTTTGATCTTTCCCGGTTGGGGTTAACCTCCGATTTCACTCCCTACCTTTTCAGCACCATAGATTAAAATATTCTAATATAAACAACAATTGTTTAATTGAAATCTCTTGATATTTTAATTTATTATTATTATTTTTCAATTCTCTTCGCTCCCTACTTAGTTTGTCAAAGGATGTTTGTATTTTTATAAACATAAGAAAGTATATGCCTCTATATACTAAACTGAAAATTACAAGTTTTCATTATAAATAAGTTATGTTTTAGAGAATGCAACTCATGCTCTGTTTTACGTTATTACTTTCTTAGTTATTACTTTCTTATAAACATTTGAGCTTGATGTTAAAATTTAGAGGATCATCTATACCTGAAATTCATTTATTATTTATTGTTGACATGGAGACAATAAGCCTTACAAAAAAACAAAAAAAAGACATGGAGATAATCCTCCTGAGCAAAATTTAGAGAAGTTTTTCTTGAAATTTGGATGATTTGTTCTCTTTTGATGGCTAATATTTTTTCGGTCCTGCTATCCTATGTGTATATTATGTTCAGTTTCAACTTTTATTTGACTTATTTGTGATTCAAGAAAGTAATTTTTCTTTAATCAAGAAAAAAAAAAAGTGAAAAAAAATGCATTATTGATAGATGAATTGAGGATAACATTTATTATATTATTATTTTGAGCTGAGCACCTCTCTCTCTCTCTCAAACTCTATCTCACTTTCAAATCTTCTCACCCTCAACATATGGTTACATGTGCATTTGCACGTGTAATTTTTACTAGTATATATATATATATATAAGCATCTTATATGTCAAGTCGATAGCTAGTATTGGACAGTGAAATAATATATTTAAAGAAGAGAGAGAAGAAAAACCCACATATTCAATAGGATGAGAGGGATGAGAGGAAAGTGTTGAATCTTGGATATATATATATATATATATATATATATATATATTTGTGATAACTAATTAATGATTTTAAAGGAAAATGATCTACCTATCAATAAAATTTTGACCCCAAATGGTGCCATGTCGTGTATATTCAGTTCATTCTGAAAAGTTTTGCTCATATACTTGTCATACGGTTGCTAAATTTAATTTTTGATAAGATCCTATCGAGGGCCCATAAGCCACTAGGGTTGATGTCCCAATTCAAGGAAGAGCGACCCTAGGTGAGGTGAGGTGAGGTGAGGTGAGGTGGGGTGGGGTGAGGTGAGGTGGGGTGGGAGAATAACAAGAAGATGTTGTACATCTGATGAGGACAATCACCACGCCAATAAGTGTCTCTCCATGATAGACTAGAAGAAAAGCCCAAATAAGACTGCAGATTATGCATGACTCATGTGCTCTGTTGAATTTGTATCCATTTTTGTCAAAACTTACATAATGTGTCTTACAAGTTAAAGATTTTTCTTGAAAATTCATTAAAATACAAAAGTGATGTAATATTCCTTTTAGGAGTAAGATGGCATGTTCATACAGTTTGTAGGGTATAATTTTCTGGATATGTAAAGTCGCTGGCTCACATATCAAGTTTTAATTAAATATAAATAATATGTAACAAAATAAAACATTAAAATCCACTAAGAAATAGATTTTTTTTTGAAAAATATTTGAAGAAGAGAAATGTCAATTCTCATGGATAGGGAATATTATTAAAATTGATTCTGAATTTTGACACTAAGGGTGGTCCTTGCCCTATCTTTCTGCTGTTGGAGTTCCAGCATCAATCCTCATGTCATGCAATTTAGTGGACCTATTTAGGAAGCTCTCCCAATTAAGCCATTCAAAAAACCTTTAGCCTTTGTATGAAAAAATTAATAAAAAATAAATCAATTTAAATTGGTATTGGGAGAGGGTTATTATTAAAAAAAAAAAGTGACGGAGGTTGGGGGGGGGGTGGAGAAGTTTGTCTGAGTAAGTGAGATAAAGGAATAAATCAATGAGTATTACGTAAGAGAATGATGAGGTTATTTCATGTGAGAAGAAAAGTCGTAAAAAAGGTGTAACCTAAAAAACATGATTTTTTCTACAATAATGAATCGGCAAGAGAACGCTATCTTCTCATGCAGGTACACACTAGTTGGTGCAGCCAATGGGAGGGCATGTGCGAACGTCTTCAATGTGGGGTAATGCTATCGTCTCACACCCACTGACTGCTATGTCTAGGCATAGGTACATGCCAGGTGTGAACCCACTATCAAATCGATAACAAAACCATTAAAGGAAACTAAAATAACCAAAACCAAATCAAACTGAAACTGAACCTTTCATTCTTGGTTTTGCTTCGGATTCACCTCGAGTGAAAAAAACCAATTGACAACTTTAATGCTAGCATACACTCCCTTGACAGCTCAAAGAACCTTTTCGTATAAGTTTTTTTCTCTAGCAGTTTTCCAAGGCATTGCATGGTTTAAAGTCATTGATCTTGGATCGGTTGTATCGGTCATTCTAAATACCTGATCAATCCCATGTAACGGTATGAAAAGGGGAAAAATCACCTGATGAGGCCGATCAGGCTGTTCCGTATCGGTTCAAGAACAATTTTAGTCAATCCTGGGACGATTCGGATGAACCGATACCATACACGATTGGAGATTTTAAAACATTTGAGGCCTTGTTCGTGGAGATGTTGTTCGTGGCCTCGTGGGGATAAAATTTAAAATTCATACCTTGACGTCTCAGATATACAAACAAATAATCTAATAAAAGAGAATGATCAATAAATTAATAAGAATTAAAAAAAAAAAAAAAAAAGTTTTTCTCCCGCTAAAAGGTCGCGGGAAATTGAAAAATCCAGCGAGGATTTCGTTAGAATACACGAGGGAGGACAGTGGATAGACAGGTGAAGGTAGTTTCTAAGAGAGAGAGAAAAGAGGGAGCAAGAATTTTTGTTGGGTTGGCTGTATTAGAGAGAGAAAAGGTAGGAGAGAGAAAGACGTGAAGGGGACGTTCCTGGTGAGATTGATCCGTTTGAGAAGGATGAGCAGGGGCAGCTGGTTTTGATCCAAAGAGACAACATTGAGAGACAGAACCTCCTTCCCCTGCTTCATCCCTCCCACCATTTCCTGTTATTAAGAAATTACAACCCAACAAAAAAAAAAAAAAAAAAAAAAAAAAGTTGAAAATAACAAAGGATTTGATTTTTTTCTCATATGGGTAGACAAGAAAAGGAAGGAAATCTCTTCTGTGAAAGGCGGTAAACTGCAGAAGTTGATAAAGAAAATCTGATGAGTTCATATACAAATCCGCAGTGGGGTGATTCTGTTAAAGAAATGGCCCCTTCTAAACCCAGAAGGCTCTATCATGTATGGAAGGGAAGCAATGTGAGTTTTTCTTACCCTATTCATCTGGTTTTGATTTTTTTTTGTCGGAAATTTTGCTTGTTTTGTCTTTAAATGAATTGGAATTTTATCGTATGGGTCGTAGGGTGGATGGTTTGGAAATGGAGCATTGTGGGTCTTCCAATTTTTATTTCATTTCTTCAATAATAGATTTCATCTTGGGTGGGGATTTATTGATTAAAATGCGTTTCTTTGATCATGACATGAATTTGGGTTATTCTTTTTTCTTTTCTTAACAGAATGTCAATGCAAGGGGAACCTTGTGCCTCTGAATTGATTATGGCTTTATGCATATTATCTTGATCTTATGTATTGATCATTGTTAGTAGCTTATTTGACACGAGATTTTATTTTCTGTACTTTTTCCATAAGGACATAGAATTTGGCATAATAATTATTTTCAATTATTTCCTTTATGAATGATGTTCATAGATTAATTCTCAATTTTCATGTGCTTGTTTGATGATTTTCCAATCAATTTGTTGGATGTACAAATTAACCAATTAGACTTTCTATTTTATTTTATTTTATTTTTTCCTTGTTTAATTTTGAACATACTTCCTTACTCCGAGAGTTGACATTACTAATGTCTTGGGTTCGATACTGAGTGAAAGAAATCTAAATTTCTCAAGCCGTAACTTAAAAGCTAGAAAGTCTTCTTGTAGAAATGAGCCCATTGCATTGTTTTTCAACCCTGTAGATAGAATCATTGTATTTGAACTAAATGGCTTGAGAGATTTCTACTTTGCATCTTAGATGCCATAGATAGCTGGTAACATAAATGTTATACTGTGACTTTTAGTTTTTAGTGTAAAAATAAGGGATGACTTGTCGTACAGGGAGAACAGAAAACAAAAGAAGGAAAGAAAGGAATGATGTGAGGTTTGCTATGAGAGTCCCTTGGTCTGCTGGAATGTGGGTTCTTGCAAAGTGATGTTTTTGTATGGTAATTTGGCCATGTCCAATAAAGCACTTCTCTTCTCCCAAAAAAAAAAAAAAAAAAAACCAGAAAGAAGGGAAGGAAGAAGAAGAAAAGAGCTGAAAAAGGACAAGGGAAAATGTGGTGGAACGATTAGTTTTCTTTTTCACTATGAGCTTGAAGGTTTTATCTGGAGTCTGTGCTCCTATCTCAGTTAGCGTAGGCTGAGGGTGTATGAATGATGATTTGATAATTATGACTGTAAAATGTGTTGGGAGTCATCTGAAAACTCTTCACGTTGGATTTAGGGGATTATCTTGACTACATGGCCTACCAGATACAAGGTTGTCTCCTTTTATTTTGAACGGTCCCTGTTCCTCAACCAGAATTTATTTTTTAAAATATTTTTTCCAAGTATTATGCGGTTGTATGAAAATATTGGTCGACTTGAAGGTTAATGCCTGACTAGATAGTGAGTGACATGGGAATATTATGTCCCAAAGTTTTAGGGCCAGCAGACATTGCTACGTATCAGAGAAACTGCAACAATTGAAAGGCTTCCAGTTGAGTCACAGCTGGATGCCTGCTACCCATATGGAAAAAGTATCCCCTTTCAGTTCCTTCCCTCATCTTCATCATTGTGGGGAGAGGGGTGTGAGGAAGGTAGGGGTTATGACTCATTTTCATTCGTTTGGGAAGCTTACCATCTTTTCTGGCAGGAAGGCATTAAAAGTTTAAAATTTTGTCACGAGTTTAAAATTTTTTTTGAACTTGAAAATTTTGAAGGTATTACTTTTGTTGATTGGACAATTCAAATGTTTAAACGGTTTACACCTTTTGGGTGTTAAAATTTTAGCCGACAATAGTCATTGATAGTTTGTTATTCTTTGGTTCCACATGGTACATTACCCTGCTGTTATGCGTGTTAATGAAAAAAAATCTCATTTTTGTGTTTTCAGAAATTTTTCTGTGGTGGGAGAATGATATTTGGCCCTGATGTTGCATCACTATTTTTATCAACATTCCTAATAGGAGCTCCTGCAATAACATTTTGTATCAAAGTGTTTACGAAGGTCCAAAATGCTCAAGAACTTTCTGATCGACTGCTTTGGTATCCAGTGCTGGCCGTCGGATTGCTTGTGACCTTTTTGGTTAGTAACTTACCTATTTTATTGCTGTTATGGTTGCTGTTCATAACCATTAACCTGCTTATTATAGTTTTAGCCTGATCTCTCATTGTGGTGCCCTGTGAAAACTTCATACTTCAAAATCAACTGTCCATTGATGTACATTCTCATAGATTTATCTTATCCAATTGATTTTGCCCCTCTTGAATTGGAAGTAGTCCACAAGTCTGCATAATCAGGTATACATTATGTGAACAGTAGCTTTTTTGAGGGTAGTAAAGAATGGAATGCATGTCAATGTCATAGATGTTCAAAATATGGCTACTTGGATAACTAGTGCCACTATTAAAAAAGAAGAAAGGCAGGGTCAAGTGATGCAGTTTATTAGGCCATTTTAAGTTCAAATGGCAGAATATCATTAAGGTAGTTTGAGTTGTTGAGATATCCGAATTTTCACAAGACTTTTGGCATACAGACTATCAATTGAACAGCAATAATGGTATTGAAGATTAGTCTACAGTATATTTATTTCCTCTGTTCTTTTTATGTCAGAAAACTTATTTGGAAACTGAAATGGTGAAAAAGAATAAAGAACATATTACTGCATGATTCCTGGAAACCGTTTAAATTATTCACCCTAAAAGTTGCATAGAACCATAAAAAAAAATTTACTAAACAGAGTTGATATAGAACTATAACAAACTGAGACAGTATCAAGAAATTAGGAATATATTTGCTTAAGAAACACAACTATGAAAATGGTAGCAAGTTTCATACGCTGATATTTAGATTTGAAATTAATGGAAACAGATCGTGAGAATTGGAAGCAATAGGCTAGGTTTATTGAGCTAGCCAGAAAATATAGGCCAACAATTAGTTGTGGCAGGTTTTGAAAATAATATTTTGGAGTCGGCAACAGGAAAATCAAATGGTTAGAGCACAATGATATGGCGAGGATAAAGACATTATAAATAATGCAGCTTTCAAATTCAAGAACTATAACTGGAGTTTGAACTTCATATTTAATTCCAAAGTCAATAAAAGAAGATGTAATAGTAGAGGAATTCTGAAATAAAAGATATTAGGGAAAGAATAGGATATCAGGTACTGTTATGGGATTGTTAATAGTGACACTGGCCATATATGTGGGCAGAAAACTTTTTAAAAACATTTTATATAGGATGAATTGCCTCAAAAATAGAAACTTTATTACTCTATTTTCTAACTTTGTGATCCATAACAAAAACTTACTATGTAGAACCCAAATTTCAATTTTGTCAACTCACTACATTGTTCTCCATGTAAAGATATAGAAACTAAATTAGAACTTTCTATTGATTTATTTCTAGAATAGGATTCTTGTCACAGCATTTTACCCCTGTAACATGGCCATTACTTTCCCAAAAATTCTCCGATTTACAAGAGATTGGTCATGTTGGAAAGTTCACTGAATAAGTTTTCAAACTTAACCTAAATGACGTCCATTCAAAAACCAAAAACTGACCCAAAGATAGGTGACAGAAACAGACCCAACTAATGGCTCAATGGGCAGCGACCCAAGGAGAGTTGAACTCATGACATCTTAATTGTGAGCTGTTTTTCTATTGTTGCTAGAAGAAGGGCTTGGACCTTCGACCTTGTGGTTAACAGCATGCTCTAACCAACTGAGCTACACCAATAATAATAATAATAATAATAATAATAATAATAATAATAATATTCATGATAAATTAATCAAAATAGAAATCTGTCGAGTAATATGTTACAATTGCAATTCAATTTTAGCTGGCATGTTGTGGGTGAGTGCATATGTAGGTCAGTTTTTACTTTTTCCTATCTTTAATGACTTTCTGGTAGACCAAATTCTTTACATGTAAGCAATGGGGTCTAGTTTATGGAGTCTTTATTAAATCTTGCTTTTTGGTGAATAATGCAGGATTTGATGTTTCTCTTCTTGACATCTGGTAGAGATCCAGGTATAGTCCCTAGGAGTTCAAGACCTCCTGAACCAGATGAAGCATTTGAAGGTTGTCCCCCATCCATGGAATGGGTCAACGGGAGAAACCCTCATATGAGATTGCCTAGAACGAAAGATGTAATCGTCAATGGTCATGTGATAAAAGTGAAGTACTGTGACACTTGCTTGCTTTATCGTCCACCTCGAGCTTCTCATTGCTCAATCTGTAACAACTGTGTTCAGAGGTTTGATCACCATTGTCCGTGGGTGGGTCAGTGCATTGGACTTGTAAGTTAATCCTGCATGCTATTGTGTGAGTATTAAAACACTAGTTAGGAAAACACAGTGTTTGCGCTGCCATTTGATATTTGTATGTACTGATATTGCATTGCAAGGACTGCTAAGAATTCAAGAATTTACAGTCTCCTGTTAGTAATTTTGAACCACCCAAAAGTCAATCCAGTCTGATGACTAAAGTTGATGAGCTAAATCCTTTTCGAACATTTTTGCATATTTTTTTAGCATATAAAAATATACAACTGATATGGTGGCCAAAGGTTGGGCTTTGGCTAGGAAATTCCTAGGTCAGAGCCAATTGCTTCGCAGTGGTAGTCTAGTTTGTGAGTACGTGCATCAATTGCATGGTAGAGATCTGGCTATAAGTAGTGACTTCAAATGTTCAATATGATATCACCCATGATTCCCTATATTTCTTAGAGCATTTGGAAGCTACATGAAAACTAGATAACTAGATAAATCTATTTTGTTTTATGGCATTTGGAATGAATCGTTATGCATTGTTGTGCAAAATGAATGGACAGAAGGGATTCGGTTGAGACATAATCCATTCAAAAAAAATTATCCTAGATTTGGCTGCAGGCATGGTGTACCACCTTTACCTACTGTAACATCTTCCATTGAATCATAAGTTACAAGGAGTTGAAGACAACCGAAGTTAAAAAAAGGCCAATAGGACTTCCGGAGAAATTTATTTTATCTTATTTGTTTTGTTCTTGTGCCATTAAGCATATTCTTCTGGAGAAAAACGAGGATGGTGCGACTGATCAATTAGATATGATGGCTAAATGATCTTTGTGTGACCCACTTAGGAAGAGGTTCCTGTGCTGCTCCTCATTGTGCCACATGGACATGGACAGATGTGGCTATTCTGGCCGTTGGATACAGAGGACATTGTCTTGATTGGCTAACTGCCAAATTTCAAAGCTTAATTCATTCAAATACTCTCCTGTGTATTAGCATGCATCCCAATGTATGTCCATGCATGCCTACACTACTTTGACTACTGTGTAGTCCCCCATAATCCTGATTTTTTAAAGCGCTATTTTTCCACTCGGCAAACTCCGTTTGACACAAATTTGATATGTGAGCAGGGACCTTGAGGTCTAACTGTCCACAAAATCTGGTCAAACTGAGCTGTAAGTATCAGAAATTTGGGTCAACCAGGAAGGCCTTCCTAGATGGGCTGTGCAGGAAACAACCCCTTGATAATTTTTGTTTTCAGTTTTGACCTTGGGAATCCCTGAAGTAGGACTATTGAGTAGCTATTTCTGCCCCTTACTTTCAAAATATGTTTGAAACTTCCTATATAAATCCGTATTATGCTTCATGAATAATCAAACCTTGGATTCCTATGCAGATTGCTCTTCGGCTTGTCTTTTCTGGAAACTAACAGAACTCTCTGTTGACCTGTTTGCAGCGCAACTATCGTTTCTTCTTCTTATTTATATCTTCATCAACCTTCTTGTGCCTATATGTATTCACATTTTCTTGGGTAAACATTCTTCGAGAGAGGCACAACAACTCCCTGTGGAAGACCATGTCAAGAGAAATCACATGCGTGACTCTCATAGTGTACTGTTTTATTGCCGTTTGGTTTGTTGGGGGGCTAACAATTTTCCATTTCTATCTGATTTGTACAAACCAGGTAATCCTCTTACTTCAGAAGTTTGTTCTGAAAATTTAAAAATATAACTGTTACAACCACTTATCCCAAAAGATCGAGCTGTTAAATAAGGGCCACGACAATGTATATCAACACACAACACTACCCAGCATGTGCACCCCCCCCCCCCCCCAACACACACACAAACAAGATCTACACATGGCAGCAAGGGTAACAACACGTACAGGTCACAACAACACATACCACAAACCCCACACACTTACCATGGATCAGACACCACCCCAACCTCCTGGCTCTGATACAATGTCACAACTTCTTACGGCTTATCCCAAAAGCACAAGTTGTTAAGGGAGGGCCACAACACTGTGTATTGAAACACAACAATAACCTAGTAAAGAAAAGTAAAATACAGTGGTTCTGGAAACTGTGGACTTTGGGGACAATTTAAATTAGTCAGTCATTGAGAAACTCATCTATCAAAAAAAAACTCTTAAGTTGGTGATAAAATCATCCTGCACTTTTTTTAATTAGTTCAAGAGCATGGACATAGTACTTGTGCCCAAAACCAAGTCAACTCAGATGCTTCAATCCTATCTTTAAATTTCACTGTGGTCATTCTTATTCTACTCATACTTGTGACTATGTTGACAGTCAACTTTAGGATTAGTCCTCATTTGTTGGTTTGGATTGAGGGACAAGCCTATACAAATCTAATTGAATTTCCCTTAGCACAACTGGATTGAGTTGACAACTTGGCATATTGTCTAAATACAAATTAATGAACATGCCAATTATCATAGTCTTACTCCTGCTAAACCATCATATGTTTAGGAAAGTTTCTGAAGTATATAAAAATGAGGAGCCTTTGGATAATATAAGTCCTGAAACATTTGAGTTTATGACAGATGAAGGTCGAATGGCCAAACCTATAGAAAAAAAGGGTGGAATGGCAAAAGTGCATGGAGTAAGTTGTGTTGGTGATTTGATGGTAAAAAGAGTGGAGAAAGGTATGGTTGTGGCTTCTGGTACGGAGGCTGTAAAGAATGTAAAGGAGAAACCACGAATGGTTTGAAGGAGTCTACCTTTGGAGAAGAGTCTATTGATCCATACAGCAATTGCACAAATCCTTGATGAAAAAGACAATTATTTGATAGAGATATTCATGCTAGGAGTATATGATCCTGGACAATCATATAAATGGGCTTATTTTACAATGGATAAGCTTTAGGTTAAATTTTATACATGTTAAGCTTTTGTTAAAGGGGTTTCCATTGTACTAAGCAACTCTAAGGGGCCTACATTAAGGCTGGAGTTAGGAATACAATATTCACTTTATTAATTAGTTAAGTTGGAATCATAGTCCTAGTGTCTACTTATGATCGTATTTGGAGTCCTAGAATTATCAGGAAATCTGGTTGGGATTTACTTTTGAGTTTATGCTATGGTTTTAGAGTTGTAGTTTGAGTAGGAGTGTCCAATTCTAGTCTGTTTTTGCTATCCGAGTAGTAGTTTGGATTCCAAGTCAGTCTAGGAATGTTGGAGACTCAGTTTATGGATTCTATATATGGTTTTACTGACCTATGGGCTGACCCACGAATAAACGAGTAATAAATTTGCAGTTTCGTTCAACATTTTCCTGTGTGGATTCATGGTGTGTTTGGATTCCAGCAGTGCTAAGGTGGATTTCTTAGTGGAAGGGTGTATTCCCTTCAGAGGGTAGGTGGATTCCTGCCTTTTTCTACCTCTAGTTTCTAATTTTTACAGTTCAATTTTTCAGGTTATTTTTCTACTCTTTTCTGAAACCAGTGGCACCTCTGTTTTCCATCAAGTTCAAACTAGCCTTTTGTGTTTTTGGCTTCCAGAATTCTATATAGATCTGCTTTAAATGTGATACAAAAGTCTCTGGTTGTTAGTTCTCTTAATTTCTGATCTAACCACGTAAGATATACCTTACATTCGAGTTCTAGTACTGCTACTCTGTTCCCCTAGTAGCACTAAGAATTGTCTGCACATACCATATATATTCTCTGTTTTCTCAGATATTTTGTAGACGTATTCTCTAGCAGAGCAACTCAACTTGATCTCTGGGCTGTTTTGACTGCTCTGTTTCAAGTTACAAAATTTCCCTTAAAACTATTTAATATTCTCTGTTCTGATGATCCTGAGTTTCTGCCAGCCTCTCTCTAGCTCTAATTAGGGGGTGTTACTGCATTAGTGTAACCCTTTAAATAATTGCTTCATTGTAAAATAGAAAATACTTTCTAAAAATAATAAACTATCTTATTTGACACAACACTTTTAAAAGCTTCAACTTAACTCAACTCAGCCTTATCCCAACTAAATGTGGTCGGCTATATGGATTTTTTTTCTCCAAGCAATATTCAAAACCATACCTGTTACTGGTCCTAAGAGATACATCTCTTTCGTCACCACTTATCCTATAATAATTTTAGGCCTACCCTTAAATCTTTTGGCACCTCCAATCCGAATCAAATCACCCCCCTATAGGAGCATTCAAAGACCTCTATTGCCTATGTCCGTGCCACCTCTAACAATTAGCTCGCAACCATAATTTATTGGAGCTACTCCAAAATCTATTTTTATTTATTTATTTTATGATTGAACCTAGGTTACTAACCTAAAATTTTCACTTGGCGGTATCTTTGTATCACCACCCCACTTTAGTTATATTGTACTAAACTAACACACCATATATTCTGTTTTTGTTCTACTTAACTTAAAACCTTTTGATTCCAAGGTTGATCTTCATAATTCGAACTTTGTATTTATTTTGTTTCATTCACCAAAACAAATCATCTGCAAAGAGCATACAC
The DNA here is from genome assembly GCF_013358625.1 of Macadamia integrifolia. Classification (NCBI taxonomy): domain Eukaryota; kingdom Viridiplantae; phylum Streptophyta; class Magnoliopsida; order Proteales; family Proteaceae; genus Macadamia; species Macadamia integrifolia. Next base: position 25,189,122 of record NC_056563.1, on the reverse strand, counting down.
CAAGGGATTTGATCTTGAATATCTATAGTCAGTTCATCTATGATTAGCACAAACAAATATGGGCTTTGAGCTAATCCTTGATGTAATCCAAATGTGATTGGGAATTCACTACCCTGCCCTCCCAACAGTTGTTATACTAGGCACTATACCATTATAATATCGTTAACTATGTCTATATATTTACTCAAAATTCTTTTCTTCTTTAGTACTTGTCAAATTAACTCTCTAGGGGCTCTATCATAAGCTTTTTCTAAGTCAAGAAAGACCATTTAGATATTTACACTCTCTAAATATTTCAATTAGTTTTCTAAACAAATAAATAGCTTCCGTGGTTGATCTTCCGGGCATAAAAGTAAATTGGTTATATCAAATATTAGGTTCTTGTCTTAGGTGAGTTTCAATTACTCTGTCCCATAATTTCAGATTATCACTCGTAAGTTTTATTCTTCTATAGTTATTGTAGCTTTTAATATTACTTTTATTTTTATATAAATCAAAACCACAATGCTTCTCCTCCATTCATCTGGTATTTTTCTTGCGCTAATAATCTTATGAAACAAATTAGTTAGCCAAGTTACTCCATTAATTCCCAAACTCTTCCACACCTCTACTTGAATACCATCTAGACCTACTGCTTTACCTATTTTCATCTTCTCTAAAGCTTCCTTTACTTCAAACACCCTAATTTTATGTATATATCTAATATTTTTGGTTTCTTGATGGTTAGTACAACCTTCTAAGACACTATTACTTGTATTGTTTTCATTTTGTAGTTTGTAGAAATAGTTTTCCATCCCTCGTTAATCTCCTCATCACTTATTGATACATTATCATCTTCACTTTGATGCATTTGATATGGTTGAAATTTCTACTCTTCCTTTGACTTATTTTAGCAAATTTATAGATATCTTTTTCCCATCTTTTGTGCTTAAATTGTTATAGAGATCCTCATGTTTATTAATTTTTTCTTTCCCTATTATATTCTTAAAATGTGAACTAATTTTTAAGAATCCCATAAAACTCCAAATCCATATAAGCCCAAGGCAAAAAAGCCCACATACGATTAATTATAAAAAGGTCATGGCAATGCAGAACTAATTACATTAATAAATGTAATTTCTTAGGTTGGAATCAGATGCCATGCTGGTGATACAAAGCCATATTGCTGACTGGATGATCTTCGTAGTTCTTAGTAGAGGATCAATCTCATGCTTTCTGAGTTGGATGTAAACAGATTTATGTTTTTGTGCCAAGACACACTATCCCAATTGCTCATAAGTTAGCCAATAGGGCACTACTATGTTCGGTGGTTTCTATGTTTTAGGGGAACTATCTGAGTGGTTCCAGAACTTCTGGCTTTCTGATTATGATCTTTTTGTGACGTCTCTGTTTTGCTCTATTATGTATCAGCTTGAGTTTTTGCCAAAAAATAAATGCAAAATTAATTTCAACTGGCCAACTACTGATCTACCCAACTGAAAACAAAATTTTTTTAACCACACGACGCTTATATAGTTCTCAAAGACTTGCCTAGGTCATTCTTAGACAACAAGGTGAGCTGGATGCCTCAGGAGATTGTTTTCCTTAATTGTCAAGGTGCCTGGACTAGACCCAAGTTGAAAAAGCAGAAAGAAGGGGAGAATAGGAAGACATACTTGGAATCAAGGCTGCTGGCCATGTCTTGGGTCGCTTTGGTGCGGTGACATCTATGCTGTTTATTTAACCTTAACCAATGAAGAAAGTTCCAGACATTAAACATTCCTTGCCTGGGTTCCGTTGGCCAGAAACTTTGAAAGCCTGTTGCAACTTGTAGAAAGTGTGACTTCAGATAGATTTCTTCTTTCTTCGACTTTTGGCTCTTGGATTTTCATAATTTATTCTCTACCTTTGAAATGATCATCTCTGTCATTGGACCCCAGATACAATCTGATGACTCTTGCTCTGAAGCACACCTTTTTAACATGCATCCAGGTGTTAGGATCCTATCAAAGTACTTCCCCACCCAACAAAAAAGGGTAAGGAGTCCTTTTTCTTTTTTAGGGGGGTAGGTTAATCATTGCAGGCCAAAAAGTAAAAATTGATTTTGAAATAAACTCTCTTTTTCCCAATTGGCACTATCACTATTCAGCTTATGGTTCAAGGCAGAAAGTGTTTCTTGTTCCAGAAGTCCTTAACTACTCATCTTAGTATGCATGTTCAAATATCTGCAGGCTTATGCTTATACGAGAAAGCTCATATTCAAATATCTGCAGACTTATGCTTATACGAGAAAGCTCATTTCCAGAATAGAGGCACTGTTGAAATTTGATGCCTATCTGCATTGAGCTTTGATTAAAATACTGTTTACCCAATTCTCCTAATCCTTGCTTTTCTGCAGACAACTTATGAAAACTTTCGCTACCGCTATGATAAGAAGGAGAATCCATACAATAAAGGAATGATAAGGAACATTAGAGAACTCTTTTTTTCGAGGATCCCACCTTCAATGAATAATTTCCGAGCTTGGGTGATGGAAGAGGACATTGAAGGCAGGTCTGTGGGTTCAAGTATTGCCGGAGGTATTATGAGTTCAAAAGAGAAAATTGACTTAGAAATGGGTAGTAAACTAGCGGAGGATGGGGGCGCTCCTGTGCCTGATCTTTTGCAAAATCTGGATTACAGTGGTATTGAAGATAACTTGAAGAATAAGGGTTCAAGTGGAGGTATTGTTTTCGATCCATTTTTCTTTCCTATTGATCATGAACAAAGAGAATCAACGCAGAGCTCCACTGTTGGAGATGAGACTCACACAGATGAAAAGACCGATGAAGGAAGTTGTTCCCATGAAGCAACAACACCAATTCTTCATGGATAGAGGTAATTCAATTCCCTTCTGGGTTTGCACGAGTCTTTCTTTTGTTCAGGCTATTCTTGATTTCTTTTCTGGTAAGTTCCTTGAAATAGGTTCCATGAATATGTGTATATATTTTCTTCAAAAAGAATAATGGTGCTTATAAAATGTTTTAGGGCTTCAGTTGCATGTCTTGGTGAAAAATAAGATGAACCATGATTATATAGAAGGGCTTCTGGCCTTTGTTTTTGTACTGTACCAATGATACCGGATGTTAAATCTTGGCTTCTCCCCCTGAGTTACTATTAAAAAAGTAAGGTCTGGAAATATTTGTGGTTCTTATAGAAACTGGAATCTCCATATAAGAACTTGCATTTAAAAATGGAAGAACTCTGAACCTCTGATGAATTTAAAATCTATGCCATTACACCCTCCATTTATTAGATCAAACTTGTTAGAGGCTATGTTGTTTCTACTGTTGTCTATATTGTATGTTCCTGTCTCACGACAAACTTAATCAAACTACCAAGGAACACATGCTAATTATAAATTCATAATACGTGAACCTAAAACTGGTTTCTATCCCTGAAAAATATTAACAACCTTATTTGGTTGAATTTTCAGATATGAAATAAAATTATTCTTTTATCATTCTATTTTATGATACATGAAAAGAGGGAAAGTATATATGATCTTTCTATTTTATGATAAATGAAAAGAGGGAAAGAATATTTCTAGTTTGGCTCCCCTTGTTTCCAAGTAAAACCATAAAATCCATGTAAAACGAAAATTTCCCAATAAAATTGGTACTAAAAAACAAGAATTTACTTGAATTTTTCTTTTACGCAATTTTATACTCTAATACTTCATGCTACTGTTATTTTCATTATTTTAAAGAATATTAGGTATAAAATGGAACTGGGTCATCTATTTCATTAGAAGTTGCTTCACTTGTTTTCTAAAATGATGAAAGCAAAAAAAAAAAAAAAAAAAAAAAAAAAAAAAAAAAAAAAAAAAAATCTGAGTATTAATATGTTATTGAATGATTACAGTTTGATGATTCAAAGAAAATATCCCTGTAATGGCCTATTATAATTTTGTTTCAGAGATGGAAAGAAAGTGGGAGAAACAATGAAAGAAGTTACAAACTTTATAATCGAAATTAATATATTTTGTAAAAAATTAGAAAAAATAATCACATGCAGAATTGCATGTGACAATGGAAATGAAATAAGAATGCAATACAATACACACACACACACACACACACACACACGGAGACCCAATTTCTGGGGGGGAGAGAAAAAAAGAAGAAATAACTAAAATCTAAATAAGTTTGACCCTTTAGACTTCTAGTCCCTCTTATAAGTCATTACATTGCATGCATTGAAGTTCTTGGTCGCAAACAAATAGCCAAGGTCAAAATCGTAGGTTCATCTGATTTTGATTTGTGGGTAAGGGTGAGGAGTGAGGAGCAGATAGATATTTTATTGAGATCCATTACTGAGTAAGAGTAGGAGAAACAGAGAGGCAGTCTGTGGAGAGATAGAAGGGGACGTAGTTGATCGTTATTTAAGATTCCTAAGAAACTGAAAAACATGGTGGCGTTTTGTTTGGGAAAAGAATATCAGAAAATAAAAAATATAATACTGTTTGGTGGTTAGAAATTTGGAAAGATTGTTGTGGGAATAGTATCACTACCTCTATCGAAGATCCTTGCTACTCTAGTTAACTTATATTAGACTTTTCCCTTGGTGAAAAGTTGATTTTCTTATAAGAATTAAACAAGACACTTATTTTTTTTCTCTCAGTCATTCATATGAAACCCCACATGGGATGGCACTAAGCATGAAAAATTAAATAGAAAATCTTGACAAATCATTGATGCTTCAAGGCACTCTCCCATGGCTAACATCAGGCTAGCAGTTTTGATTTATAAAAAATCATTACCTTCCGGTAATTTATACCATCAAAGTTTCCTCATAAAAATTTATGTGTCACGACAATTCATGATATGCTGAATGTCTCTATCACCTCCTTTTGAGATACGCCATGGGTTTAGAAACCACATTACAATCTGTAGAGATATCCCTTCAATAGACATTTGCTGCAATAATGGGAAATTCCAGCTCAATATATCCCAGGATCAATGAAATTACCTAATGTATCTCTTTGTTGGTTGTATTCCCTTTTGTTGAGTTCTGCCTCGTTTTTCTGGTTGTACATTATTCTTTAACTCAATGAAATATTACCCATCAAAAAAAAAAAAAAGAAGCCGCAGGTCATCATGAGGCTGTGCTAGATGTCGCACCCACATCTCTGTGCTTGTTTTTAATATACTCCCTCCATTCTGTTAATATAGTCCTCTTTTCCATTTTTGGCTGTTGTAACTATTGTCCATCTCACCAATAAGTAATGTGTTTTTTTAAAGTTTATTATCTTGACATTTTGCATGAATTAGCACATTAGTTCATTGAATAGCTTGAAGAGAGGTTAGATAAGTAGTGGAAAGGCAATGCTGGAAAATGAGGGAATATGTAGTGCTACAACTACTCTTTAACCTTTGGGAGTTGTCTAAGGGGATGGTAATTGAGGGACATAGGGAGAATATGATTTACTATTACCATATTGAGCTTCCAGGCTCAAGGTTTCCAGTATCTCTTATTTCAGGTTGATGCTAACATTACTTGGGATTAGAAGGCTATAAGAGAACAATAGCTTTAGGCCTAATTGATCATTTGGATTTGCATTTAATATATTTTTTTCCATGTATCTTCTGAAAAATTGGAACTCCGAAATTAGAACTGTTACTACCAAAACTACAGACTTGCACCAACACCACTCACGCTGTGAGCCTGCGAATCTATTCAGTTGACCTGATTGGTGAGCCTAGTCAGTATTCGTTCATTATTTGTCGACGGAAGAATAAGACTCAAATCTGAATGGTTGATAGGGGTTGGTGCATTAAGGTTGAAAAGTCTATCCCATATCTTTAGTATGACATATAAGTTAAACTCCCCTGTTTAGAAGACAATCTGATTAAATTAGTAACCCTATTGTTATTTACCCACATTTTTACCAATTAATCAGAATTTTTTCATACTTCTTAGTGATCATTCTTGTGTTTTTAACAATTAATGTCATTTAAATTTTTTTTTTATTTAATGTCATTTAAATTTTTTTTTTCACAGGTTGTCTACGAAATATCTTCATTAACTCAGGCTGATCCTGACGTGGATGTTCCATATCTTTACAGTTCTTTGGATGGTATGTATTCAGTGGCTTGACATAGCTCTGAGTTCTGCAAATGTAGAGGTTGAATGTAGGCTCAGTGATGTTATTGAAATTGAGGGGGGAAATGGGAAAAGACAATAATCAAATTGTTCTGTTCACTTTAATGTTTAAAGTCCAATTCTTATGACTGGAAGTGTAAAATAATGCAGTAACCATCAAAAGGCCAAAGGTGCCGTCTGTAAGTAAAACAGGCATAGGTTGTTTCTTTTCCACATATTTGGGACCAGTTTGTATTTTTTGCTTCTTCCTTTTTACCTTTGTTCCCCTTTTATGTTCTATTTGGTAGAATACCTATAGTTTTAATGATCAGTTTAAGGATGGGTAACAGAACAATTTTGGAAAGACTGATGATCAGATATGTTAATATATGTTTGATACATTATGAGATGTTCAAGCAGAGGGGAAACCAAGAATAAAAATTTCATTGTTAACTAATTTCAGCTCTAAAATGTGCAGATAAGCACAGATCATTTCTGTAACATATGGAAGAGACGAGAAAGATCTTAATTAACATGTGTAAATAAATTTTGGGTAAGCAGTAAATACTTCTCTCTAACACTGAAATTACATGGGTTGTTTGTATCTGTTGCAAGTCAGTTCTGAATTCAATACTAGGTAAAGATTGAGTTTTTAATAGATACTCTGCTATAATTAATCCAAGTTCATGGAAATCAGTATCTTCTGAACATTACCATGTTCTAGCTCAAAATGAAGGTCTACTCACTGTTTTTATTTTTCTGGTTCATACATGTATATTATTAAGATGCAACTTCAAAACTGTATCTCCTTGGAGGTTCATCAGAACTTTAACTAACTAAATCCATCCAAAACTATTCACCTCTAAATGGACAGTTCACTACCCTCGTCTGGGTCTTTGGAATTCCTCTTTTCCTTTGGATCTTCTTAAGCTTGTATATCAGTTTCTACCCCAACCACACCCAACGCCTCCACCACCCCCCCCCCAAAAAAAAAAAAAACCTGGGGATTTTTTATCCGACTCTGCATTGGCCAAACCAGGTGGCTCAGCCAGTTTTACATTGAACTGGCTTCCTCTGGCTGGGGACTGGGTCGAAGGTCAAACCAAAAGAGGGCTTGGTTACTTTTTAAAAATAACTGATTTGGACATTTTACGGCTCATACATAGGCCATATCATCGATGCTATGTTCGGTAGCCAAGAGAAGAAAAGCAAAAAGAATCTAGAAAAGAAAAGAAAAGAAAAAAAAAAATGAAATTATGAGAAAATAAAAAGAGTATATGTTTAGTAACCAAGAGAAGAAAAGAAAAGAAAAGAAAAAATTCAAAAAATTTTGAATTTAAGGAGAGAGATAGACATAAAGAAAATCATTGTGTAATCATTCATTTTTTGTCTTATTATGTTTTCATATTTTCTCATGTTCCCTTGGGTGAAGACATATCAAGTGCAAAGAAAAATTCTTAACTTAAGAAAAAAGTACAAAAAATTTAGTTTTTTCTTTTCTTTACTTCTCTTCTCTTGGCTACCAAACACAGCCCGAGTGGACATGAACAGTGATTAGATTCTTGACTTAAAAAATGGGCCAAGTGAACCAGCCATCTGGGCCAGCAGTCGGATTTCCCAAACTGTGCATGGTCAGACCGTCCAGCATCCTGAGTTAACTAATCAGCCGGCCAAACCAGCCAGTCCTTTGGCCGGTAGACAGCTTCAACCCCTAAAGGTCGATTTTTGAGTTGGAAAAAGACTATATATAAACCACCCCGGCTGCCTAGACCAACCCATCGAAATAAAATTTAATTCTAGATATGGGGGTCTTTTTTTGGTAGAATTCTGGAAATGGTTTTCAAGTTCCATATATATATATATATATGTGTGTGTGTGTGTGTGTGTGTGTGTGTGTGTGTGTGTGTGTGTGTGTGAGGAAGTTTTTGTTGCCCAAGATAGAATGAGGATTTCTTCATCCACTATGATGTGATCATATGATTGGATTTCTTAGTGATTGAGTTTCATTATTAACTCTTGCCCTATTATATTATGTGAAGTCGAAAATGTCTTCTTAAGTTCAATCTAAAAACCAAATGTTGTGGCTTAAGATGCTCTCTAATCATCATGAGACGTGGGTGAATGGAAATTCGGTGCATACTTCTTGAGTTTATATTTTCACAATGTTTTCTATTAATCGTGGGTGTGCATTTGCTTTACACTTCACACGATACTCTGCTGGCATAGGAGCAAGCACATGCCAATGCATGGGCCACGACAACATAGTCTTTCTACTCCTTATTGTGTTTGAGCGTTTCTTGCACCAGCAAGATAGCGTTCTTTATCCCTAATAATAATAGGCCAGGGATAGCCGGTAAGCTCAATCACTATTAGTTAAAATGTGTTTAAAACGCGGTTGCTTTTTTTACCATTTAAAACACGTTTTCCTGTATGCTATTATACAATACGGCAAAAGAATCCGTTTTAAACGGCTGTTTTAAACGCGTATCCATTTTTTAAGGACAAAATAGGAATTTTATTAAAAAAATTAATTTAAAAAAAAAAAAAAAAAAAAAAAAAAAAAAAAAAAAAAAAAAAACCTATTAGTAAAAGTGAAGAGTGAAGACAATATGGTACTTGGTTTTTGGTTTTTAACTTTCCTACTATCTATAGAAAAAAAAATCTCATCTTCTTATAGCCTATTGAGTAAAGAGAAGTTAAAGCTAGCAACATCTCATTTTCTTGTAGCCCATTGGGATATTTTATCTTGGGACTCCCATAGCTTTTGGAACATTAGATGTATATATACAGGTAATAATCTCTTAAATTGCATGAGTATACTACCGTTTTTTTGGTTTTGTTTTTTTAAAAACTACACGTTTAATACTCGTACCATTCGTTTTCGTCCATTTTCCGTTCCCTTTTTTTTGACATTTTTTTGACCGTACTGTTCATCGTTTTTATTTGTTTAAAACCCGTATCGTACGTTTCTATTTTTTTGCCGTTCTCGTTTTAATTAACAGTGAGCTCAATTATGATTGGAAAAATTATGAAGAGGAAATTACACTCCCCTCCCCTGAACTATGGCTTAATATCAAGTTCTCCCTACATACTTTCATATATACCACTCCCCTCCCCTTTAGTTTGAAGATTCTATCAGATGTACCATTTCTATTAGATATCCCTGTTAAGTGATGACATCATCACTCAAGCAGATAATTTTCTTTCAAAATTACCCTTTTGTGGTGGAAGCAGTTTCTCATTTCTTCTTTTTTTTTTTTTCCTTCTCTGTGTTGTGTACATCCCTACCTGCAGCGTCCGATCATAAGCCAGAGGTATATATTTTTCTAGGCAAAATTTCTAACAAATCTTTTGATCTTCTTCATCAACACAACAGATCCTTTGATCTTCTTCTTGTTCTTGTCCCCCTTCCCACATTGCAAGTTGTTACCCAACACCCCAAACAAAGAGTATTAACACAAGAAGAGGATGAGAAGTAGCAGGCAAGAAATAGAGCAAAAGAGAGAACAAAGATAAGCTTTTGAAAATTGATGGGTAACCCTTTATATATCAAAAGATTGAACTCTCTCCAAAAAATGACGTAGATCGACTATAGTTTAGGAACTTGAACTATTTATACTCATTGATGGAAAAATTATTTTTATTCCTATAAATGACAAAGATTCAAAAGGAATGAAACATTTTGTTTGGAACGAGCAACAAAGGGTAGAAGAGGATTGGACTGCATCTATTTTAGGTGTTGAGACTGGTTTCAAAGGAAGAAGCTTGTGGTGGTGGTGGTGGTGGCGGCAACGGCAGCGGCAGTGGCAGTGGAGGAGGAATAGAAGAGGGTGTAAAGAAAAAGGGATAGGCAGAGCTGTGCGAGATGGTCAGGCAGCCCTATCTTATTTTCAAACACACTCTCTACATCTCCCTCTTCAATTTTATTCATCTTCAAATTAACTTGAGATTTCAGGCAACAAAAATTATAGTTCATAACCCTATTTAATGCAACCAATAACCAACCAAATTTTGAATCGAGCAACAAAATAAAAACCTTTGAAATTACCCTTGGCAGTAAACTCAAATCCAGCCCCAGTTGCGGCTATGATCTCACAACAAAAAGTGATTTTGGGGACAAGCACCTACGGTTTGGGTACCTTAAGGTTTGGAGAAGAAGCAGATTTTTACTCAAACATGTACTCAATTGATGGATCATGGGTGACGGCTACTGACCGTCAAAATCCTGATCTCTCTTTGTGAATAGAAAATTTGAAGCTTCCTTTCTTTCTTTCTTTCTTTTGATGTTTTTATTTAATTTTCTAGAGATTTTTATGTTTCTGTGTAAAATAATTCCATGATTTTTTGTTTTGGTCTTAACTATTTTTCCACGGATTTGTCTGAAGCAAACCTAAAACTCACCCCATGGAAACCCTTTGCAGTATATCACAGTCGTGATGCCGCTGCAATAGCTTCCAATATCCCCATATAGGAGATTGAGACAACATCCAACTCTTTCGTCCCTTTAACAAGTTTTGAACAGAGGAAGAAAAAGGGGAAAGGACGGCTGGGACGAGGCACTCCATCAACAATCAACAATCCAAGAGAAATGCTTCCAACTGTAATAAATCAAACCAGAATTCTGATGAAAAAAAGAGAAAGAAGGAAGAGAATATAGGTATATTGTTAGAAGGGTAACCTAGTATTATAGGACGATTGATAGAATCTTCAAACTAGAGGGGAGGGGAGTGGTATATATGAAAGTATGTGGGAAAACTTGATATTAAGCCATAGTTCAGGGGAGGGGAGTGTAATTTCTTCAATTATGAATATGATGGCTTTTGGGACAATATATACAAGGGGGGCAAGTTTTGTCCCATTTCATTTTCATTTTCATGTTTTTTCTATTCATCCTATCAAGGGTCATAGGCCACTAGGTGCCCAAGAGGCCCGGCTACATATCACAAATACCTTTAGACGCATGAACTTTTGTCTAAATAATAATTAGGGAAAAAGAAGTCTAAAAGACAGTATGGCGGTCCAAACATAAAAGGAGCAAAATGACCACCCCTCCTATAAGGCAAAATTTCTACCTTTATCTATAGTTTTACATGCACTCTCATTGGCCCATATGTGTAGTAGGCCTATCAAGGAACCCACTTCCTATTAATTTATTGGATAGGAAATCCCGGTCTACTCATGTGGTCTCTTGCGTCAGCACAGGGTCCAATGAAAACATGTATAAGGATATTACCATGGATGAAATTTTTTATTTCATACGAATGGGGTGATTTTCATGCCCTCCTGTGTCGGGGCGTAGGAGCCGCGCAGTGATATAACGGTTTTTTTCCCTAATTTCAAAATATCTACAGACATTGAAAAAGAATCTGCTGAACGGGTGGCCATATGCCATGTGCCACTTGGCATTATCTCAACCAGAAAGTTTGAAATACTTAAAGACATATACTGCAAAATGATTACCTGACACTTGTCAAATTTCTATCAACGCATACAGATTTCCTTGGATGAGATTCTATCACCATCGGCCAATTGCAAAGTTCTCTCCTTATCCCTCCCTTTCTCTTCAAAGTCCACACTCCGCTCACTGCCTCAATTTAGCTTCCTTCTTCCACAACGGTTCTGCTACTATCTCACCCCAACAATGGCAGCAGAGATGGCTTTGTTCAAGCCCATCTCAAAGTTTTGCAGAACAACCCCCAAATTTACCAACCCAAGGCCAAGCTCCAAGTTCTACATTAACATGTCAGCTACCTCGCAACCCACCACAGTGAAGCCCAAGAAACAAGCTAAGACTGCTATAAAGGAGACCCTTCTTGCTCCTAGGTTCTACACCACTGACTTTGATGAAATGGAGACATTATTCAACACTGAGATCAACAAGAACCTCAACCAGTCTGAGTTCGAAGCTCTGCTCCAAGAGTTCAAGACTGATTACAATCAGACCCATTTCGTTAGGAACAAGGAATTCAAGGAGGCAGCCGATAAACTTCAAGGTCCTCTGCGACAGATCTTTGTTGAGTTCTTGGAGAGGTCCTGCACTGCTGAATTCTCTGGTTTTCTTCTGTACAAAGAGCTGGGAAGAAGGTTAAAGGTAAGATTTTGATTCATTCTTCTGGATTTCGCAGGATTTCAGCTAATGGGCTTGATTTTCTCCTACATTATATTTAATTTTTAAGATTTCATACATTTTATGCAAGCAATGAGTAAAGTTACAGAAGAAATCTGTGGTTATGAGCTTTAAATTTTGATTGTTTAGAATTGCCTTGGATAATATTGGAGACCTATTCATGGATAAACCATGGTTTTCAGGATATGGGCATCAATAACTGCAATTATGGTTGATTAGTTTTATCCTTTCTGAGAATTTTTGTTGCAGAAAACCAATCCAGTGGTGGCTGAAATATTTTCACTCATGTCCAGGGATGAAGCCAGGCATGCTGGGTATGCAAAATCTGCATCTGTTTTCTTTTTCTGTGTCTTTTCTGGAATGATAATGTCAAATTTGGTATAAGGAGTATTCAACTAGTTATATTGATAGAGTATTTGAACAAAGATTGAACAAAACAAAGGAGTATAATTGAAAAATACCATATTAAGGTCTCATTGTTATTGAATTGCAGGTTTTTGAACAAGGGTCTGTCAGATTTCAATTTGGCACTGGATTTGGGTTTCTTGACGAAAGCTAGAAAATACACATTTTTCAAGCCAAAGTTCATCTTCTATGCTACATATTTATCTGAAAAAATTGGATATTGGAGATACATTACAATCTACAGGCACCTCAAGGCCAACCCAGAGTTCCAAGTTTATCCAATTTTTAAGTATTTTGAGAACTGGTGCCAAGATGAGAACAGACATGGAGACTTCTTCTCTGCTTTGATGAAAGCACAGCCTCAATTCCTCAATGATTGGAAGGCAAAATTGTGGGCAAGATTCTTCTGTCTATCGGTATGTTCTTGTTTTCCGGAATTATCATATTCGATGTCTACTTTGCCTTTGGAAGAATTCACATCAAAACTCATTGGTCTAGAACCATGGAGCTGAAGTTGCAGTCTATGAGTGGGACTTTTGCTCATTCTTCAGGGGAACTGTCTAATCCTGTCTTGTTTTTAGCTCTTCGGTGTGATTGTACTATGCCACTCCCATTTTCTCTGCCACTTGTAGGAATTCTCTCTGAAATTTTCCTGCTTGTGCTTTTGAATGATTTGATCATCTTTTTTGTTGGTTTTCATTGTCCTGTGTCTGCAACTGCACTGAATTTTCATCTTTTTATCTTGATCGCGATATTTTTTGCATTACCTTTGTTCATATTGTATCTCTGCAAAAGCCCAATTGTGGAACCAAACGAATTAGTATGAAATATACTCTTATGTAATAAAACAGTAGCAAACATTTTCTGATGCATTGATCAGTGTCATATTGTGATTTTTAGTGCTCATGAACTTGCTCATAAACAGTTGTAGGATAACTAAGTAAAGGATTGGTGCTGCTGTACTTTACTGAGATTTCTCATCACTTTGATCTTACAGGTATATGTGACAATGTATCTTAATGACTGCCAGCGTACGGCTTTCTACGAAGGTATTGGACTCAACACCAAAGAATTCGACATGCATGTCATCATCGAGGTAAGCCCATGGTACCAGATCAGTTTTCCAGTATGCTATAGATCACCCTTTGCAACTCATTCCCGTACATATTTATTGTATTGGCATAGTAAATTGATTTCAAGAATAGAACCAAGGCTTGATTAAACACTTTCCTTTCCAAGTATAACCAACAATTTTTATGGATTTTTTTTTTCCTTGATAATATTCAACTGATGTATAAAATTTGGGATGGTTCCTGATGACTCTGCTGGTGCAGACCAACCGTACAACTGCTAGGATTTTCCCAGCAGTTCTGGATGTTGAGAACCCAGAGTTCAAGCAGAAGTTGGATAGGATGGTGGAGATCAATGAGAAGCTTCTTGCAGTTGGAGAGAGTGAAGACATAGCCTTGGTGAAAAACTTAAAGAGGGTTCCCCTCATTGCAGCTTTGGCTTCTGAGCTCTTGGCTGCCTATCTCATGCCCCCAATTGAGTCTGGATCTGTGGATTATGCAGAGTTTGAGCCACAACTTGTGTACTAAATGTTCGATGTTTGACACCATCCAGTGCCTGATAAGCTTAGAGTACTATTGTTAAAGGTCACTGTAAGGCTCTTGTATGCAATTGAGGAAACATCAGTTTTCTGAATTTAACTCTTCATGTTCTTTATGTAAAGCTACAAGATTCTCTTTTTTTTTTTTTTTTTTTTTCCCTGGAGAGTACATGCCTTCCTCTTTTTCATATTTAATTTTATTTTTTGGCAATGGACGGTGGATTAGTTGATGTGGATCTGTTGTAGTTGTCAAGGTGGCCTTAAGAGTTGATGATCACCTGCATAGCAATGAGATGTAGTCGTGTGGTGTGTAAAGCCCATGCTTATCAGGAGGTCTTGAGTTTATGCCTCTTAGCTATTACCTTTCTCTCCGTACCTATTAAAATTATATATTAATGAGTTGTTGATGTACGTTCCCGATTCCCTCCATCCAAACAAAATGTGATATGAGATTCCTAAGGGGTGAAATTCCATCTCTCTTAGAGTTGGTGAGCGTCGATTCATGGGTCAATATTCGCAGATGCTGATAAAATAATGCCTATGATTGATCGAAGAGAGAATCTAGATAGGAAGTGGACAAAATAAGCAAGGGGTGTACTATGATAGTGGGCACACTTTAATGATGCTGTGATTCATTCTAAGACAATGAGGATACACTTGACCAGAGTAGTTATTAGCTAATAGGAATGAATATGCATATACTCAGGTTATAGAAAATATTGATGTCTATGTAATGAACAAAATCAGTCTAGTCAATCAACAAATGTATTGCACAGTGATCTTTGATATGCTATGATGCGCATGTAAGTGTAATTTGCTTTCAATTCACGCTCTAAAGCTTTGAAAGAAACTTAAGGGATGAACTATCATTGATTTTGTTACATGTGTGAAAGGGAGGGAGAAACGATTGGGATAAATGAAAGGAAAATAAGATATAATTATAGAAATGGAGAGAAATTAGGGGATAAGATAGGAGAAATAAAATAGGGAAGAGAAGGGTTTGCCTAATTTTGGAGGTAATCCACTTCTTGACTCCATCGAGGAAGCCATGCCTCAATGTCAAAGAGATAATTTAGGTGATTAAAAGCATAACCACTATTTTAATTAGTCAACAATAAATAGGAATATAAAGTTAATCAAACTCAATTATAATTAATTCCGCATCTCCCACTTACTTGACTCAACCACCTACTTACATACGTAACTATCTCCATACCAAAAATAACCCATGCACTTGATGCAACCAAGTGGCACATAACAGATTAAGGTTCGCCTTCTTGAAATTGTATATACATGGAAGTTAATTGTATATCGTTGGTCTTCTTACCATCACTAGCTCGCTAGTTATTTTTATTAATATGGACCTTTTGTCTTGTCTAAATTGTTTGGACTAGAGAAACATTTCCATTTATACTTACAATTGAACAATTAAATTTATTCTGCAAAAGCTTTTTGCTTTATCAATGTTTTAAAACCCAGAATCGATCTCAATTGATACCGACATGGATCGAGGTATTGGTTGAGATCCGATGAATTTACCCCCTTTTTTAATGGGTGTTTGAGATCATTTTATTTTGATATCTTACCAATGGATCAATATGGATTGGTATTGAGAATCAATCTCGATTGATAATGATTGAACAGATCCAATCTGATTTTATTTTTGAAACTGCTCGTTGCTGAGTTTACTCCCTTTTTCAATATGGATTCGCATCTGTGGTTTTTTCATCACATTCTAGGCCAAAGGGCGGGAACAAGAAAAAATCGCCACCATGACATGATAGTAGTAGATCACCATAGCCCCATGGCGGTCACCATGGCTTTATGATGATAGCTATGGCGGCATGGCGCTGTGATCGTTCGATTTGGACTATTCGTATCAGTAATGATTGGGGACGATACTAATCCGATACCATTTTTTTTATTTGTTTGCCAGCCTGAATTTGGACTTATACATAAGTTCACCTGGACGTGAAATAATCCTCACATGTACGTTCAGGTAAATGTAGGTGCAGCAGATCCAAACTCCTTTCAGGCCACCCCCAATTTGGATGTAAGGGCGTGCTCTTATTGGTCTCTATGCCATTACAAGGGCCATACTATCGATAGCATTCTCACTTTCTAAATTAATGGATCTATATTCCTTTGACTAGGGATGAAACAAGGCTAAATTGGGCCAGGTTTCTTAAAACCTAACCCGACCTTAGGTTCTCAAAATTTAATTCAGGCCCAACCCAACCCTGCAGGGTTCATACCAACCCATCTCAACCCTAATTGACCCTGTCAGGGCCAGGTTGGGTCGGGTTGGGTTGACACTGACTTCTACAATTGGTTGGATTAACCTTGATTAACTTGTTTTTACTATTCATATCTTATACATCAAAGAATTATAGAAAAATGAAATACTAATAAGAGTCATAAATTCTAATATAACAATTCAATGTTAAATTTCGGGCTAAGTTGGTCCGGACTGAAGCCTCAACCCGAGTCCGACCCAACCCTGACTTGGGATTGGGGTTTTTCAACCCTAACCCTCCCTCAAAGTCAAAAAAATTGGCCCAAATCCTGCTATTCGATTGTCAGGGTCAAACTTTCACCCATTTATTCATTGCCTCGACACATGAAAATCACATATTGTTTGACACATGTCAAGTAAAGAGCGTAAGTGAAAAAATCACTTCATCGTACGTGGAGATTGCCTCTCTCAGCACAAGATGACAACTAGGTGTCCACCTGCGAATCTGTCATTAAGATTGTGTTTGGTAGCCAAGAGAAGAAAAGAAAAGAAAAGAAAAAAGTACAATTTTTGTATATTTTTTCTTGGGTTGAGAATTTTTCTTTGCAGTTGGTATGTCTTCACTCATGAGAATATTCTCCTTTTTAAATTCAAAATTTTCCTTGAAAATTGTGAAATTTTCTTTTATTTTTCAAAAAGGTTTTTTTTTGTCAAAAACACAAGAAAACATTAGAAAATATAAAAACATAATAAGACAAAAAGTTAATTATTACACAATGATTTCCTATATGTCTAACTCTCTTAAATTCATTTTTTTTTTTTTTGAATTTTTTTTTCTTTCCCTTGATAACCAAACATACATACTCTTTTTATTTTCTCACAATTTCTCCTCTTTTTTTCTTTTATTCTTTTATTCTCTTATTCTCTTATTCTCTTATTCTCTTATTCTCTTGGCTACCAAACATAGCCTAAATGACGAAATTACCCCTTCTGAGCTAGGATGGAAAAAGCTGGGTTTTTTCTCGAACATTCGAGCTCTTTCTCCAATATGGTCTTCCACTCATAAGATAATTAAGCTCTCTCTTCCTCAACGTCAACCGAGGCAATTGTTGCTCTGGAACTACAATACCTATTTCCCTCAATCTACGATACTCTCAGTTTGTTCATTCTAATCTTGGAGTTTCAAAGATGAGGTGAGTTTTGAATCCCTGAAGATGTTATTCTTTTCTTATTTCTTCACTTTCATTGTTCATCCCAGAAAATGGGTCCTGGCCAAAAGGGGAATCCATTTATGTTGGTGTAAGCTTCGCTTTGTTACTGCTCCTTTGCTTAGTTTTTTAGTTACCCTGTGATTGAACAAGGGTTTACGAGAAAATGCTAGCATTTGGCTTCTATGAACTTGTTACTTCGAAGAAATCTGGTGGTGGGTTATGTTCATCTTTTTGAATTTCCTGAGATGGTCTTGGGAATGCATGTAATTATTCATTTTTATGTATTTCTTTCTTTGAATGTCTCTGTTTAATCTTTGTGAATAGGAATCCCATCGTTGCGTATTTCTGTAAGTTTTCATACTTCTTTGCAGGATATCCAACTGTTTTTTTTTCCTGTTAAGGTTTGGTTTGAGTTTTGTACACCAGTGTTGCCTATTCCAATTTCTTCTTCTTGAAGATTAATCATTAGATTTAGATGTGAAAGATTAAGTATTCCATATACTCTGTTTCTTATGTTCATTTCGAACCCTGCTTAAATTCCCAACAGACAACTCAACATAATCTGTAAATACGTGATTGGATGTATCGGTTTGTAGATAGGAGTTGGATGTTTCAATTGTATATGGGAGATTGGATGTTCCTCTGTTTTTGAGATACTGGGAGGTTTACAGCTATTGTATCCGCATGGGTTTTTCCATGTCCTTGGTGTTGTTTTCATATACTTGAGGAACTTCCTCCACCTAATGCCTTAAGGTTTAGGGTTGGACCCTCTAACATGGTGATGTTATTGAAGCCGAAGTCCTTTATTATCATTCCTATGTCATAGAACTAGGTATGCCAAAGCAGGAGTGTTGAGATGTTGGGAGTTACAGAGTAATAGTCTCACATTGGTTTGTTCACGACTTTGATGCCTTCATATACTTGAGGAGCTATGCCGTAAGGTTTTGGGTTAGACCCTCCAATTGATGGATGCTTTTTTCTTCTTGTTATGTTATAGTACATTTGTTAATCATTGAGTTCGTTACTTGGTTAAAATAATCTCTAAATATAGGCGTTGTGGAACACAAAGAACAAGAACACCACAGAGAGAGAAAGTCCAGAAACTAGGAAAACTGAAAAACCACTATCTTGTTAGGATTGTAGTGTGGTTTTTGTTCTTTAGATAGAATAATGATGCCCAGACAAGGCTATTACTTGCATTCTGTAATGAATCACAGCTGACTTGAGCATTTTATCTTGCAGAATCAAACGTGGGAAATTTAAATTATATTAGTACGAGGTAGTTTTAACATTATCAAATTTACAGGCCATTTTTTGGTTCCATTTGAGGTTTATATTTGGTAGTGAATTTAAAATTGTTTACATAATGTATCATCTTGAGTAGGTGCTCCATACTGTTTACATGTCAATGTTATATTAGTCTTTTCTAGTGAAGGGTATAGGTAAAGGATCTTAATGGAAATGAAAATCCAGAAAACTGTAGGTAGTGCGTATGAGTGTAAAGCAAGGAGAACTCATGTAATATTTGTCTTCTTGTTTTAGCCGACATCCAACTGTGAAGTGGGCACAAAGGTCTGACAAGATCTATCTCACTGTTGAGTTACCTGATGCCAAAGATGTGAAGCTTAAGCTGGAGCCTGAAGGAAGATTCATTTTCTCAGCCACAAAAGATGGTGTACCATATGAAGTGGACATTGAGTTATATGACAAGATCAATGTTGAGGTATGCAAATCTGTTAAGTTAGCTTGAGATATAAATGGAAATAGAGTAACCGCCACTGTTATTACTGCAGGAAAGCAAGGTTAGTATTGGTGTAAGGAATATAGTCTATGTTATAAAGAAATCTGAGAAGAAATGGTGGGGTAAGCTAGTCAAGCAAGAAGGAAAACCTCCTGTGTTCGTCAAAGTGGATTGGGATAAGTGGGTTGATGAGGATGAGGAAAACGGTAGGTGGAATGGCTTGTTCTGTTTTCTCCTGTTCATGTATGTTATGTTTCTCTTCTCACATAGATTTCATTTCTGTTTCTGGCAGAGAAAGCTGGAATGGACTTTGATGACATGGACTTCTCGGTGAGTCATGTAGTTCAAGAATTTACTTAGATTTTGTTTCAAGCTTGCTCATATTATGAATTTTCTGGAGAATTTACTCTTGAATATGTGAGTGGGGCTATCATGTCCCATTTAGATTGTTATCTAGCATGTTATAGCTGGTCACTGGGTGTAGTATTGTGGATGGTGCTGCTTTATTGCATCTACAAATCTTCCATTAATTTGGACTACAAGACTTCAGTAATTAGGCATTAATGCCATGCTCTGGGATACTTCAAACATAATGACTTAAATGAATCAATCTTCCTATTTCTATGAGTCAGTTTTAATTAGGTTCTGTGAGTCATGTTATCTTCTTTTGCTGTAAAGGAAAAATCTTAGCTGATGCAGCATCGGATGATTCATGCTGGGTAGTGGGTTACCTATGGTGCACTGGATGCAATCTTAATGGTTGAGGTCCTAGCAGTGCACTGTCTGAGTTGTGGGTTGACCTTTTATTCCTTTCTAGTAGAATGATCGTAATGACTTTGGAACGGCTGTGTTTTTGTACCAGCTAGTTATTTTTTCTGGCTGATGTGGAAGTGGATCATGTAATATTATTTTCTTGTTCTGTTTATCTCCTATGGCAAGTCAGCCTCACCTGATTTGATTTTAGTTATAGTATGTAAGATATTGCGGGGAAAAGATTGATTTTGTTTCATTCTTGAAATTTAGTTTGTCAAGGGACAGACTGTGTTTAGTGTAAAATTTTGGGTTTTAATATGCTGACAGATATGAATATTGTGCAGAATTTAGACATGGGTGGGGATGATTATGATGATATGGATGAACTAAAGGATGAGGAAGGTTAGAATTTGTTTACATATCTTCGTCGTAAGCCTTGGAAATTTTAGTTTTCATTCTCAAATGGCTCTTCTTCTGCCCAGACTTGCATTCTATGGTGGAAACTTGAGTATTTATATTCCTCTTGCCACTTCTGTTTTGATATTACCATTCTCAGATTTCTGTAGCACAGCTCTTGAAATATTCTGTTGCATTCTCTATTACCAATGTTACTTTTACAATGTGTTTGTGTTTCGTGTCTTTGCAGAAGAGACAGAAGCAAAAGAAAAGGAGGAAACCAAGAAGGAAGGAGAAGGGGAACCTGCTGCAGCGAATGCTGAGGAGACTAAGGCTTGATTGCATTCCCCAAAGATAAATTTAGACCAAAAAGAGTACTGACAGTTACAGAGACAGAAAAGATGAGTCTTTTATCTTGTATAAGAGGTTTGTAATATGCTGAACTATTACTCCTTGTGTAGTCGAGAGTAATGTGTGACGGGTATCTTTTTCTCAAAACTTTGTAGCACTTGCTATGTTGGACTTTCTTACTTCTGCAGATGTTTGGCAACAAACTGTCCCAGAAATCAGTAGTTTCCAACTATATTGATTTTTTTTTTTGGGTTTTTTTTTGGGGGGGGGGGGGTGGGGGGGAGGTGGGGGTGGGGGGTAATGCTAACTGTATTGATCTTCATGTTGCCAAACTGAGACAAGCTTTCTCTTGTTGAGTTGTGTTTGTCGTGTCACAAAAAGAAATGAAGATTCGGATATATTTGGTGTGATTTTCTTCTCCCCTCCGATTTTCTGGCCGTTTGGATTTTGGAATGACCTGTTTAAAATTTGAATTCACCTCGGAGAAGATAATTTACTTTCACTACCACATTCCAAATCTTTTTGCGAGGTGAGAAAATGGGGGTTCCACAGGAAGTTTTGGTAGGGAGAGAGTGCAGGGAGGGAAGTAGGGCAGGTGACAGAGATGCAGGGAATGGGGAGAGGGTGGGGAAGAGAGAGATGGGGAGAGAGGGGTGTCATGGTCAATCCGGTCGAACCATATTGGGTCATGGTCAACCCTCTACTTCCATCACAGATCTGAGAAAAACTTCTCATTCGAATCGTCACCAAAATATGTTAAGAGTCCAAAATATGTCAGAACGGGACAACTTCTAAACAGGTCAAGAATTTGAGACAAATTTAAAGGTATATTAGATAGTTTTGCTATTATTTTTGATATTAAGTTTATAGTTTCGTTATTATTTTTGGTATTAAGTTTGACAAATGGTACATGTTTTCTATTTTTGAGTACTTAGAAGAGGAAAATGAACCATTTTAAAGTTTTCTATTCAAGGTTAAGAAGATAACTGTGATGGCTGGATATTCAACATTTCAGTTGCTTCAAGTGAAATTATACTGGTTTTCTGGTTCTGTTGGTGGTGATACTAGAACAATCGGAAGCCTGTTAAGCTATTTCCCTTGAGTAAATGAAAGAGAGGGAGTTTAGGAAGAATTGAAGAGATTATCTGTGCTAACAATGGCTTATTGTTGCAACCCAATGTGAGAAATATAGTACAACTTGGTTTGATTCAGAGAGGCACTTCTATCATCCAGGGGAGCCGCAGGTAGATGGTGGGACTTTCGTTGTAGTTTAAAATCCTAAGCACATCTAGGCAATCTCCAGATGCAACTGGCTCCCCTGGTAATCATGGTGTGAAGCTAGGTCACTGCAGCAGAAGAAGATCTCGTCAAGTATTGTTTTTTTTCGGTACAAGATCTCCAAGTTTATTAAACAAAAAGAAAGGGAAAGAAGCCGTTACCTGCTTGCGTGTCTTTATGCGTAGACACATGCAGCTGGAAAAAGACCACACTGCCACCCTTCAAGATGTTTTCATGTGCCCTGTCAAGATGGGGTGTTGTCGGTTCTGATTCTGATTTTGATTCTGATTTTAATTCTATTTGGGCATGTTGAGGATCTTTCAATTTGGATGTATGAGAGGGGAAAGAGTATTAGCTCAAAACAGAAAAACTCCATGATCCTCCTAGGTGCTGAATACATCTGACTCTTTGCTGGCCCTTTATTTTTAACACACACTGGTTCCAATTAAGCAGCCTCGTGTCCCTGCTGCCACACCCGTAGTCTGAGACCCAATTTATGATCCATGAGCTTAGCAAGGCCAAAGTCCCCCTAATCCCTAAAGGTAGTTCAGTTTGCAAGGAGTAACACTTCTTACATAACCAGAGTTCATGGTTGCCATATAGAATTATTGTTTGATATGTAGACGGCTGCCCATCTAGCCTCCTTTGTGTCAGAATCAAAATTTCCATCAGAAATGATGATGAGACAAGAGTGGGTGGCTAGATTACTGTAAAAGGCCAATGGCATGGGGGTTTGTGGTTGGGGGTGTTGGGGTGATATTTAGTTCGAGTTCCCACTTGGAGATGGGAGATGGGAGATGGGAGATGGTGAGAATTGGGTTTGGATTTTTTGAAAATGATGTTGTTCCTCGTGATCCATATGTAATAAGTGGTGATGGAAAAGGTGATTAGGATTTGGGATTTTTTTTATGATGATTTCTTCCTTTATGTTGATGTCCAGGAATAAAGAGTGTCTCTCATCATGTAGGTATATTTCTTTGTATTTCCAACTGTTTATATTTATTCGTTGAAAGGTCATTTGTAAAAAAGAAGAAATAAAAAAGAAAATTACGTAAAAAAATGGGAAAATAAGCCAAAAACACCAATAAGAAATAAATCGATCCTCCCATCTTTGGCAAAGACATCAGCAGGGGGAAGATGGCTAATAGACAAAAATCAGTCTCTTGAGATATAAAATAACCTTTATTCCAGAATAAAACTCGCACAAATCACTTTCCTAACGAGGCAAAACATTCAGACTTTTAACCAACCTGTTCCTCGTTTGCCTTTTCCTTGCCTTTTTTTTTTTTCCCTTTACTTTCTTGAAATAATCATGCTTTTCCCTTAGTTTAGCTGCCTCATCGACATTAGCAATCTCAGGATAATTCAATGTGATATGTCTTCTTCAGATAGTACTCGGCGAAACAAACTCCACCAAGTTCTTCCTCTCCACAACGTTCACATGTCCTCCCATCATATTAGGGCCCGTATCTCAACAACCAAGATTGTCGCCTCTGTTGCGCATATTTATGTTCCTGGCACGAGAGACAATATTCGTCTCCTTAGGTTTTCTTAATTGTGGAAAATCCTTTTGCATAACTTCTCCCCGATGTTGTTTCTCTAAATGTTCATAGATCTCACTAAGGTCTCTGATTTGTCCGGACTAGCCACATGAGATCACGAGCACCTCATCTATCTTCTGATTCTCCATTTTTCTCCTATGAAAAGATTTCATACCCAAATTCCAAGTGCCTATTTCTTTTTAGAATACCTCCATTATCTCACAATTTTTTTAGAGATTAAACCCTAGGATCTGTTTGTGCATAAAATTTTGAGTCTATCCAATTTATCGTATGGCAGATATTTATATCCAACTAAAGAAATTCTTTAGACCTGTGCATTGAAATAACTTTTTTTGGAGGGGTCCTGAGAGAACAATTTTATATATATAAAAAAAAAAAAAAAAATTGAAAGCTCAAGTACAGAAACACATTTTTAGGGGGAACCCAAGTGTCCAGAACGGAACAGGGAAACACCAAAAAAACAGTATTAGACCCAAAAAGCATAATCCAAAACATTAGTGTCCAGGAGACATGATAGTTGGACCAACAAAGCCATGATGACAAGCAATTTCAGGATGGCACAAAGCTAAGAGAGGCTCAGTAGCCAGTAGGAGTCTCCTTTGTTCTGGTTATGAAGTAGCAACTGCAAAATATCAGGTGGAAGAGAAAAGAGAAGAGGTGGCCCATAGCTCAACAATGATGCTAGTGTGTGGTCATCTCTTTTTGGGGAATTTCATAAAGTCATTCTTCACTCCATAGCTTGCGAGGATAGATCAATTTAAATAACATTGTTAAATAAATAAATATGCCAAAAAAGTGTAACTGAAATTATGAAAAGGAATTACAAAAAAGGCACTGACATATATTATAATATTAAAAAAATGAGAAAAGGGTTTTCTGAACTTAAGGTGTACACTGCGTCTCCTCACATTAATTATTATATTAATTTTTTTTTAAATAAAAATATTGATTAAAAAATCATTGTGCGATGCAGTGAGAGGGTTTAGTAGCTTTCTTGTTAATTACTCAGTTTAACTTGATCTTGGTCTGGCCTTAATTGGTCCTCACATCTAAAACCCAAGACTGAAACATACCAAGTATTAATTGGTTTGGATATTTAAAGAAACGAACATCGTTCTTAAGTAGCAAGATGCCAGGATCCAAGGAAGACTAAGAGGAGTAATTCACTATATTTCTGTCTGGGGTAAGACTTATCAATGTTTTTGTAAAAAGAAATTACACGCTCTTCCCCTAAACTATGGCTTAATATCAATTTTTCCCCACATACTTTCATATATACCACTTCCATTCCTTTTAATTTTGAAGATTCTATATATCGTACCCTTTACGGTTAAGTGACGGCCTCACCCTTTAAAGTTCCCATGAAAGTACATGGGGGAACTTAATATTAAACCATAGTTCAGAGGAGGGGAGTGTATTTTTTTTTTTTTTTTTTTTTTTTTTTTTTTTTTTTTTTTTTTTTTTTTAAATAGGTTGATAACTTTGTTTTTTCATTTACATTCACTTGGATCTCTTCTGTTTCATCTGGACAAAGGAAACATTAAGGGGGTATTTGGTTCGGTAAATCAAATGGTGTATGTATCGGATATGAATGTCAATCTTTTGATAGACATTCTTCTGAATTATGTTTCTTTTTGAAAAATCGTTTGATTGCCTTAAGGCCAGTGCATGTTTCTCATGGGTTGAGATATTGGCTTCCGTAGAGAACGTCTTTTCGCTTTCTCCTTTTATACTAGGTGGTAAAAATATTGTTGAAATTTGAGTTTAAGTGTTGAGATGAACTCAGATTTGGAACACATCTTTTGTAATATGGTCATTCATGGGAAGTAGAATGCTCACTTATGAGGGTCATTCTAGTGGAACCAAACAACTCAAAAAATTAAGAATTATCATTCTAAAAAATGTCATCCCAAAGATTTACCGAACCAAACACCCCCTAAGGGTCCTCTTCAGTGGATCCCTCTTGTTTTTGTTTAAGACATTGATTTGCAAGAAGCTCGGCAAACTCTTGAAAAAGCTGAAGGAAAGAAATTAACAATTGAGGCGAATCTCAAAGCCAAAACCAAGATAATATTGTTATTTGTTCCTTAATTGGTCATAGGATTGGATCGAAACTGACTGGTTAGAAAAAAATAAAATAAAATAAAAATTGCACAATCTAAAACTTAAATCAAACTATTTATTAAACTGATAGTTCTATTTCAGTCGAAACTGTATTCAACATGGTCTAAGATGAAACCGTGGGTCAAATCTCTTGATTTCTCCCCTCTTTTTTTTTTCCCCCACTTATTTAACCCTTCTACGGTTTGCATTTATGTGATTAGAGGTAGAAGGTAATTGGTTTTCCTTCAATAGGGCTATTGTCTAATAGCATTTATCATACGCTAGCAAACTTGGATCCAAACCATAAGTACAACTTTTTTTTGGGGGGTGGGGGGTGAATAATTAAATATATTAAAATGCTAATAAAGGAAAGAAAAAAAAATTATAAGGCTAAAATTCTATCAAGAAGAACTAGGCCTCAGACCAACAACTAGAAAAAGAACAAAAACATCAACCCAAGTATCATATCTAAACTGCACACATTGTGATCATCCAAAAGAAAGTAAATTTTCCACTCAGATAAGCAAAGAAAATAAGGTGTAAAATGAATACGATGACTCTTCTCCCTATGCAAACCAGATATTCGAGTGTCTTCCCAATGAAGCTCTTCCTCAATTTGGTCCTCAGTATGGTTCCACTTTAGGTTTTTTATTTTTTATTATGAAATAAAATCATGAAATATATGTAAAATGATAATTGTTGGCAACACAGAAAGAGAAAAAAAAAAAAAGTCAAAAAAACATGTTGTGGACCTTGAAATGTAGGTTTTGGCTGACCTAGAAAATTCCAAGTTTCGATTAAAATTTAAAATATTTCGATTTTGACAAAGATTGAAACATGATCAAAACCTTTTTTATTTTTTTGGTAAGGAAAACATGATCAAAACCTGAAGCCTGAAACCTGAAACCTGAAACCTAAAATCTTGTGTAGAACTGGTTGCAATTCACATTGATGAAATCGTTGTGATATTTAATACTTTCCAATTGAAAGGGTTAAAGGAGGGGATCCTCACCAGGCCCAGTATCTGACCTTTATTGATTTGTTTTCAAACTTGCCAACTGCCGAAAGAACAAAGTTACAAAGTGGGCCAGGCCCGGCCCATCACACATCATAAGTGTATTTACAAACTCTAGCAATATTAGCTAAAGCTTCAGTCTTCGCAATCATCCGTTGAGGAAAAGAATAGAGAAGTCCTCGTTGATGGCATAAACTTTACAACCTCATAGGCCAAGGATACGTAGGCCACCCACTTAGCCTGCACTGCTGACGACACCAATGTGGGCCATATCTCTCTTTGGAAATGATGTTGCTTGTTTGGTTTGAAAACCAAAATGGACCTGATGAGTCACCCAAAATGGGTTCAATATGAACCGACCAGTTTGCTGGTTCTATGTTCTATGATTTGATAATTTGTCAATAAAACTATTTGTTGGAGAGACTCAATTGGTATATGTAAGATTATTTTAAAAATAAATAATTCTCTCGAACGGATTAAAAATTTAAAATGTGTTTGCCGAGTTATATGTGTTTTATCAACATCTTACATTTTTTATGCACATTTATGGATATTGCTAATTGTTATTGAAGTATATTTTTTCGTCAAGTTAAATAGGATCCAAATTCGATTCCAATTAAGTATGTCAAGTACTAAAATAAAGCAAAGAAAAATTACGCATAAAATATAAAATTTTACGCAAACCATTAAAAATGCAAGTTGTACACTGAGGCTGAAATAAAATTCAAATTTGACATGCTCAATACATGAATTGTGGCCTCTTCTCATTTTATCCGATTTGACAAAATTAAATTACCTTTCTAGAAAGACACTCATAACTCCTACATGATGCATGAATCTGGTTTAAGATTACCAAATTACCCTTGGGAGCGATATTTCACCCGACTACGTTATGGTGTTCAAGCAGTACTGTGATGCATCCCTTTTATATACTTGAAGGTACGTGAATCAAACCCGCTTTTGGTCCAACGGTCGGATTTTAGAACCATGAATCATAGCTGATGAAGCTCAAGAAAAATAAACATTTCTATAGGTTCCAAACGGCCCCCACAGAGGAAGAAAGCATAAAGGTTGAAGCCCATCATCTATTTTTTGGATAGTAACATTGTAGAATATTAAACAGTACCACTTGATGATGACCATATTAGAAAATTAGATTATGAAGAAAAAGATTAAAGAGTGTATTTTTTTCTTTTAAACCCTAGTTGGAAAGGCACTACATCTGTCAAAGTTTGCTAAGCTACTGCACTGTCTTGGCCCCTACGGTTCTCATTCCCTTCTGGCTCTCTGTTGTGTGTTGGTAAGCCCTTACTGTCTACTCCACAGCTAGCTAGGCTTCTCCCCTAAGCACCCTTTTCCAAGATAAAAATAGAAGATTTACTGATACTCCTGAGGACATTTCAACAAATATAATATTGCATCACCCATGAGCCCATCAGAAACACAATTGCCCTATTTATGCTTTACCTCAATTTTTTTTTGGTTTTTATTATGGGCAAATGGGTCCCAATTGAATATATATATATTATAAAATATAATGACAGAAATAATGGATAGTTGGGTGTTTCGGTCCTTTAATTAATGGGAGAACAGTAAAGGGCTATTGGAGTTTGTTGAAATTGTCAGTGTACCTACTCAAGAAAATAACTATCTTACCAGAAATATAGGGCCATCTACAGCCTTGACTTAGTTTTCATACAAGAAAAGTGAAATGGATAAAATAACTATCTTAGTTCTACTAAAACCTATACTAAAAAAAAAAAATACAAATTTTAAATTTGGAAACTAATAGAGAGTTGTTGGCAAGTGGGTGTGTGTGGCTAGTGGCACAGACATGATTTATCCAAAGTGAAAGGCCACTCCAACTTTATGAAAGTAAAGTGATGGGTAATTTTGTCATTTGAAACTATGCTTTTTGTAAATTTGCTCATAAAGAAAGCTTGTTGGTATGAGACCTTTGGAAGCCATACCTTGTTTATAAGCACCTCCAACAGGAGAAAGAGAACAATTATTCTAAAGCAAAGAAAACAAAAGAAGAAGAGAAGACCAGAGAGAATTCTTTAGGGAAAGAAGAGTTTTTTCTCTAGAGATAGAGGATGCAAACACAGAGGCAGACTTGGGAGCAACAACAACAACAACAAGGACAGATGCAGAGGGTGAAGACTTCAGGAATTATTGGCAGTGAAAGCCCTCCAAGGGAAGACAAAGATGAAGATATGTCTAGATCTGCTCTCACAACTTTTAGAGCCAAAGAAGAAGAGATTGAGAGGAAGAAGATGGAAGTAAGGGAGAAGGTCCAGGCACAATTAGGTCGTGTTGAAGAGGAAACCAAACGATTAGCAGAGATCCGAGGAGTAAGTTCAAAATTCTGTTCACCCTTAAGCTTCTTTTTGTAAAATCTGATAACTAGTTCCTTATTTCTCTCTCATAGATTATGAATTTCTTTTCCAAGATCTTACAGCTCAGTTGTAAGAAATAATTAAAACTAATTCTTCTAAAAAACCAAAGTCACTTTTTTAAATAATAGTTTTGTAATCTTTTCTTCTTAACATAAGATGTAGAAACCCTTAAAACTAGACTCAA
The DNA here is from genome assembly GCF_013358625.1 of Macadamia integrifolia. Taxonomy (NCBI): domain Eukaryota; kingdom Viridiplantae; phylum Streptophyta; class Magnoliopsida; order Proteales; family Proteaceae; genus Macadamia; species Macadamia integrifolia. The sequence goes on along the minus strand of NC_056563.1, from coordinate 25,159,650 downwards.
GAAACCAGATTTATGGATGATCTGGTTGTGCAATCTTGGACATGGAAGATATTTACTGATCCTTTGTATACAACTTTTTATGGCATGAACTCAACTTTAATTAGATATAATCTTAGAGGTGATAATGGAACTTTATACAACTATCCCTTTTTTTTTTTTTTTTTTTTTTTTTCTATAATTTCTCTAAAGAATATAATGAAACCCATTTGATGGTTTCTACCAAACATGGCACTACAATAGGTGTGGACCCAAATTAGGTAGTAATTACCTTTCAAAATAGATTGTTGTAAGTATGGCAACAAGATCAGTTTTAACTCATAGCATATGTATGTCAGGTTGATCTTTATTATCAGAACACTACAACACCATATAACAAAAAAATAAAATAAAAATAAGGAAAATATGAGTATTATCTACTGACATGACTAATAAATTTATTTATTTATTTTATTTTTATTATTTTTTTAATAATCCTAGTATTGGATACCGCAATTTTTTCTTCTTCTTTATGCCCCCCTCACAGTATTTATTTTCTTTTCTTTAACCTTAATTAGGAAAATTGGTGAAAGGATATGTCCATGTTATCACATAGTTCTTTAATTTGTATCCTTTAGTATTGCAATAATTACATAATAATAAGAGTAGTTTCAATACTTAACTTCTTTTTAATTACAATTAAATGTATCCAATCTATGTAGAAATTGTTGATCAATCCCATATATATAAATTGGATTTCTTTGTTCAAAACAAAATACAATTTTAATAGGAGCTTGAAGCAATGGCGGATCCAATGAGGAAGGATGTTTCTTCAATACGTAAAAAGATTGATACTGTGAACCGAGAGTTAAAACCACTTGGACAAAGCTGCCAAAAGAAGGTAACATTCAATATCATCTATCATCACTCTCAGTGATTGATATTATGTTTTTCCTACTTATTATTAGCTTCTTGTTATGTTCACATTTGGGTTTAATTTGGCACTATGTTGGTGATATTTGATTTTTGTAATCATGTGTCATTTTCGCATGTCATAACTCCAGTGAGGCTGAAATTTTATTGACAAATAGACTCCATAATCCCAAATTTCGGAAAACTAAAGAAGGTGCATGGACTATAGGTAAGCATGAATATGTATGGGAGGGTAACTGGTATAGGGAGTGCACACCATGGCTAGGAATGAGAGGGATTTTAGTCTCACACTAGTCGGATAATGTGTAACTTGGGAATGGCCTCTCCATCCTGGAGCTTGGGCTTTTGAATTGGACGCCATTAAGTGGTATTAAAGCGAGTTGTATGTGCATCGACCATTTGAGGGCAATGGATGATGTAATGAGTGCACTCTATGGCTAGAAATGAGTGGGGTTTTAGTCTCACACTAGTCGGATAATGTGTAACTTGAGAATAAGGTTTCCACCCTGAAGCCCGGGCTTCTGGGTTGAACCTCATTTGTAACCATTGCATAAATGGGGAATTGATTGAATTTGATACCGAAATTGGCCAGTCATGTGGGTAATCCAATTATTGGATTTGCCACCTAACTTGTTCACATGACAGAAAATGAGAGCTATGGTTATAATGCATGTCACCTGGGGTGGTGACAACAACATTTTCCCTTCACATTGACACAAGTGTAATTCATTTTTACAACTACTTTTTTAATGCAATTAGAGGAAAAATTAGTTTGATTTTGTTAAAGTGGGATTTTTATTTTATTTGGATTGGCTTACAGGAGAAAGAATACAAAGAGGCCCTTGAAGCTTTCAATGAAAAGAACAAGGAGAAAGCTCAATTAATTACAAAACTAATGGAGGTGAATACAGTAAGCTGTCCTGATAAGAAACAAATAGTTTTTTGTTTTTTTTTGTTTTGTTTTTTTTTTTTGTTTTTTCCAATGAGTGTGTCCCGATCTTTGGCCCAGTTGTTCTCTTATACGCACCCCACAAATGTGAGTCAAGTCAACGCTGGCTCTTAT
>NC_056563.1:25136886-25155843 GCF_013358625.1 Macadamia integrifolia | reverse complement strand
CTCTGTGGAAGTGGCAGTATCTATCCACATTGCGTCTTTCGGGATGTCGCCCCATCTTTCCTGGCCACTTCATGGCCCTGGCATCTGGAGAATCTTTTATCTGCATTAACACCTCTGTTCGTCTTCGGTTCAGAGGTGCATACCTCTCAAACTTCCTCGGCGGACTGGGGGCCCGACTGCGCTCGGACTTTCGTCTTTTTCCTTCGTCGGTGGGTTTATCATCAACCCTCAAGGGCCTCTTCCTCGCCGCCTTCCTTTCGACTTCTTCATCTGCCTGGAGGGTTTCCTCCATCTGGATATACTTATCGCATCGCGCCCTCAGCTCGGTCAGATCTCTAGGCGTATGCTTCGCCAGGGACCTCTTCAATTCCTTGTCCTTGACGCCACCCAGCAGGGCCGTGAACTCCTCCTTCGGGTCTAGGCCCCTGATCGTGATCTTTTCTTGTTGGAATCGCTTCATGTAATTCCGAAGCGATTCCCCTTCTTGCTGTTTGACGTTGGTTAGGTTCAACGTAGTCTTCTGGAGGGGCTGGCTACTAGAGAACCCCTTCACGAAGAAGTAACTCAAGTCGCTGAAGCTGTGGATCGACTTCGTCGGTAGTCGGTTATACCACAGCCTCGCCGCTCCCCTGAACGTCAATGGGAGGGCCCGACACATAATATTTTCCGAGACGCGATGGAATTGCATGGCGACCCTAAAGCCTTCCAAGTGATCGACGGGGTCCCCCGACCCGTCATAGGTGTCGTACTTGGGCAGGCGGAAACCGACCGGGAGCGGGTCCCTCATGACCTCGTCAGCTAAGGCAGTATCATTGGTGAGGTCGGGCTCGCGATTCCCTGTCTGGTTTTCTGCCACCTTTCTGATCTCGTCCTTCAGGTCTAAGATCATCCTCTTTAATCCCGAGTCCTCGGACCTCTGTTTGTCCCCTTGGTGCTGACCCCCATGCGGGTCTCTGGCGGCGCGTCGTGTCCTATTTCGGGGCGCGGGACTCTCCCTTGCTCGGCTTCGAGGATCACGGCCGGCCCTCGTCGATCCCGTACTGCTTCGGTCTTCTTCTCGAGCCCTCTCAAACTGGACGTGGGTATCTGGGGGTGCTCCGTCGGTCTTATGGGAGACAGCTTTGGACACCTCCCTCATAGTCTCGGCCATCCGGTCATATTTATTCTGGAGGTCTTCGAACTGCTGCCTCGTCACGTACTCCTGGGCCGCGGGAGGCTGATGGTCGCTGCCTTCCCGTACTGAATATCCAGCCGACCGCTGGTATCTGACGGACACTTCCCTATCATCATGACCCCTTTCTCGTCCGGTCTCGGCTGAGGGAGGAAGCTCCCCTGAAGGTTCTTCCCCCATGTCTATGTTGGACGTCGCTCTCGTCCTTCTTCGGTTGTAGGTTCTCCCCACCATTACCGTTGTTCCCACAGACGGCGCCAATCTGTTGCTGCCAAAAACCCCGCTGGTCCAACCTACACAAACACAGACGACAGAGGCCCGGAGCTCAGTCCGGGGTTAATCCTCCGACGCTCAAGTCAGGGTCGGCGGCACAGTTTAATAAGTGGGTAATGGTGAGGGTCTTAGCACCTACCTTCCCCTTTCTTCCGTGCCCTCTTATATAGTTCTTCGGCCTTAGGGTTTTTTCCCCCTTCTTCCCTCTTAGAGTCCTACTAGAATACGTCCAACCTTCTGGGGGCATATTCCCCTCATGCAGACGACGTGATCCCGCGTGATTCTGCGGGCGTGCCTCGGTGATTGAGCGTGCTCGAGGATGAGTGGTTTCTTGGAACCTCCATCTGGCGGAGGACACGTGTCCCGGCAATGACACGTGTCATTGCCCCTACCGAGAGGTTATTTTGGCTATATCAGTTGCCATTTGACAACTGTAGTTACATAAAATGGTTTTGCTTCGTATTCACCCATTCTTACTCTGAAAAATGTGAAACTCGATTGAAACTGAATCGATTGGATGCCAACCACCCTCCATCCTGCCATCTCCTCACCCCACCTACCCCACCACTTCCCCTCCCCATAAGCCCTGCCCTACCCCAGGATGTTGGGTATATGTGGAAAATCACCCCACCCAATCCGAATCCACAGTGTTACCGGGGTTTAAAAACAAAACAGAGCATACACTTGGTATTAAGATAGAAACTGACATGTTCTTCTATTACTGAACTTAGATTAGAAGAAAAAAATTAAACGATTGCAGAAATAGGACCGAAAAGCACATTTAGGGCCTGGATAACATTCTGCTTTCAATTCAATGATTATGTTTGGAAGTGATTTTTTGTGCTTTTGTGATTTTTGAGATCAAGATCACCAATTGATAAATTGTTAAGGAAGTACTTTTAAAATTAGCTCATATCAAAATCAGCGATTGGTGACGAAATTAAAAAAATCACTTCCATCTGCCTTTTGACATTTTAAAAAAAAAAATCCAAACAAAATTTTTAAAAACCATTACCGAAAACATAGGCATTGATCTACTTCAGTTTTTTGTCCACTTTGCCGACTCTGCTTCATTAATTGAAGTAGTTGCTATTTTATCTAAATTCTGATATGCACGTAATATAACTTATTCAATCATTACACTTTCACAAACAATAAAAAAAATATTGTATGAGCTAAAATTTAGTCATGGACTAAAATCAATATAGTTTAATTTGGTTTTGAATAAAGAACAAAGCAAACAATAGACAAAAGCGATGCTTTAGGGTAGAGGAAGGGACTTGGGCAAATGATAGTGCAAAAACGGCATGGTACAAAAACACAAGAAGTTGTCAGCCAAGTTAGAGGAAGGGATTTTCGCCATGAAAAGATGAAGAAGAAACATGGCAATTACAAGGGAGAGTAGATTGATTTACAAACCCATTCAACAAAGTTCAATTATTCTGATGAGGAGTGATGGGTGTTTATTTCAAGTGAGCTACAAATTTTGCATTATTTTTATTTTTTTATTTTTTATTTTTTAATTTCCTTGCTCTCAAGTCAAGCATCTAAGATGGGAAATCTTATTTCTCTTGTTCGTTGATGCAATACTACATTATGTTATGCTTATTATTAATGCAGATAGGCAAGAAGCTAATGAATCCTCTAAAACATAAAACAAATATGCTTTCTTTCTAATATAAAACCACTATCCACTACCCATTGCTTGAAGGGAGCTTCTGAAAATCTTGGAGAAAACTGAGAGTACGACGTCATATGAAGGTCTCCCATGGAGAAAATTTAGAGAAGGAAGAAGACTTTCTTGTGGTGGTCACTTCGGGAGAAATTTGAGATAAGGGAAAGGTCTTCCTTGTGGAGGTATCCTTGAGAGAAATTTTAGATGATGAAGACATTTTCCTAGTGGAGGACTCCATGGGAAATTTGAGAGGAGGAAGACATTTACCTTGAGGAGGTCTTCATAATACGAGAAAATTGAGAAAAAGTTTCTTGAGGAGGTATTTGGTGAGTTTGCTAAACAACATCAGGGTACCATCTATTTCGTAATTGATTTGCTTCACAAGTTTTGTTTCAGAGTGATGAAAGCAGATTTTTTATGCTGTGAAATTCCTAATTTTGGGGGGTAATTGGGGTCGGTTTGATTCCTAGGAACATGAAATCAAACTGGTGTTACCAAGCAAAATTATACTCCCAATCTGTTTCCATGAAATGAAAATCAATGGAATCAAGAATCGGGAGTATTGTCAATCACACCCTTAGCAATTAGGGAATCTCCATGAATATCACACGGCAAATCCACATAGCAAATTGAGAGCATCAACCGCAAATTCTATTGATTGAAAATGGTGATTTACAAGATACTGTTGACCTCCTATTATAAGTAACTGAGTTCCTAAAAACCACTAGAACTCAAAACTAGCAAAACTGAAGAAGCAATTAATCAAGTTTAGGAACATTAGGCGTTGAATATGTTAATTAACTTGTGAATGTGATAGTGCCAATGTGATCTTTGTTAATTTTAGAAATAAGGGAAATATGCATCCACCCCCTTGTATTTCATTTATTACAAATAAATCCATCCAAGCTAACAATGTGAAAGATGTGTTAGTTTTGGAAATGGAAAAGACATAATTACCCTTTTACATATACATCCAATACTGAATACAAAATATACCATTTCCCACTTTTTATATCAAAATCGCAAGAATTTCTTAAAACTGAAATTCCAATATTACGTAGGAATTCAATTTTGGGATTTAAGGTTTTGTTTGGATCAGCCGGTTAGAAGGTACTAGGCAGAGTGGAGCTGGAGGTGCAAGTCACTAAGTGGCTCACAGTTTTGTAAGGGTTTTAATCGCAAGCGATTCCTCTTGCTCAGGGTTTCAGAAGGAACTCTTTTTTTCTTTTTTGTTATTCTTCGCCATCTGCGATGCTATGTTCCGATGCATTTGTCTTTCTTGATTGCTTGGAACGCCCAACCCTGCTTCAGGAAAAATTAAAATTAATGCTTCTCCAATTGATTAAAAGTTTCTTCAAAAGTAATTTTTATTAAAAGGGGGAAAAAAGAGCAATTTTTTTTTTTTAACAAATGGAAAAAAAAAAAATCTGAATCCCTGATTAACTTCATCCCACATCCGTTGATCCTTCTGGTGAATGATTTGCTACTAAACCCTACATCTAAAAAGAAAGGAGAGGGGAAAAATTTAAAGAAAACCATCACACAATCAATCAAATCAATAAAAAGATCATTACACTGCTAAGAAACTTTACCTATTTTCTACAGAAATTGTATCTTTGAGAGCAAAAGAGGAAGAATCAAGAAGTAGAAACAGAGTAGAATTAACAGGGATTGTTATGACCAGGTTGATTCTCATAGAGCCAAGCATCGATGCAGTGAATATAAAATCCATGATTACACCAGGAAGCAAGCGCCCAAGCATACCTTTCTTGATCTCATCAAGGCAAACGACACACTCCTGCAACATCATCACATTTTCCATGGGCCTTCTTCTCCTTCATATTTCTTGCTCATTTCCTCTCTTCATACTCTCTGCTCTTCTTCTCTCACAATCAGGCGATGTAGAAGCGCTTTTAGCTCTGAAATCTTGATTCATCCTTAAACTCTCTTCCATAGCTACAAGGGTAAAATAGTCTTTTTCATTTCGAAAACTAACACCTCTTTCACGGTGCTAGCTTGGGTGGGTTTATTTGTGATAAACGAAACGCGAAGGGTGGATGTAATAAGAGCAAACGCGAGGGGAGGTGGATGTAAATTTTATTTGTAATAAACGAAACGCGAAGGGGTGAATGTAATAAGAGGAAACGCGAGTGGAGGTGGATGTAGATTTCCCTAGAAATAAACTTGAATATGATGGTAATGACATTGGTAATGGTGGTCAAGTAAACACAATCAAACACGTGAAAGCATCTATTCTATGAAGGGAGACTCTTTTCTCCATTACAAGCACATTGGCTTCTTATGTTGGACCATCTCTCATTGGTGCATGTGTTCAGTTTCTTAATAGTCCCCGCAACTAAATTATAAAAATTGTGTTAAAATACATAAAACCTTACTAAAAATAATAGTAGACACCTGAAAACCATGTTTATGGAATATATGAAAAAATTCAAATTGTTATACAAGAAAATAAGTAACTAACCTAAATCATTATTGGTTTCCTCCAATTTCTCAATCATGTGGTTTGAAAATTCATAATTGTAATCAATTCTTTTCTTTTATTCTAACAACATATACATCTGGATTGAGAGAATGGTTGAGAGAGTAAAACAGAAAAATGGTGTTGTGAATGATGAACACTTCATGACAATCAGTTGTTATAATGAAATAACATATCAAAGTAGTGTTGTGATTGGTGTTGTGAAGAGAGAGTCTAGTTATGAAGGTCTATCAAATCCAACCTCATCCTATTTATAATTGCAAATGGGAGTTACAGCTCATCACTCTTAACATTGTTATTTCTGATTACCTTTATTCGACCAGTGGAAGCTTCATGGATAGGCCATGAGTACTTCATGACAAATTGGTGGCACTCATTAGGCAATGGAGACATATTTTGTGAGTGTTAATTTCCACACCCAGGTGAACTGACTTGGTATACAAGAACGTTAAGATGAAGCTACGCTACAAGCCCATCAGCCAGCAAGACCGTACATGGAAGAAGATCAATGACAACCTGAGCAAGGACAAGATCTGCCAACACTTTGATTGGATCGTCCAAAGAGAAGTTCTCACTGCCAACTTCTTGGTGAAGGCTTATGTTTACAACTCATACGGCACCAAAGTGGTCTATGATAGAGATTTACGTAGGATTAATATGAAGAATCAAACATCTCAAATAATATACAATACTGGGGACTTGATTGGAACCATACTTGGTTTCTATTTCTTGTAGGCATACATAAGATTAACCTGAAATCAGACTAATTGGATCTCTCCCATAAGGCCCAACCACTAATAGATCAATTTTATATTTTACACTTTAAGGTGATTAGCTCATTATGAAGATCAGCTCCATCCAACTATATAAGTGTATCAATCAACACTCATCTACTATCTACTAATATGAATCCATACAATGACTTGATGCTAGTCCATACATGATGAAATCCATTGTAGACTGTAGGCCATGGACACTGAGAAGAACACCAACTTGTTTGAAATTCAAGGGATCAATGGGTGCCACACATCATTCAACAAACCTAGAAGAGCCTATGCTATCTTCTACCGTTTTTAGAAGAGTTTGATAGTTGGTTTCCACTTACTATGTTTGATCAAGCAAACTATATAATTGGGCCAGTTTTAAAAATGTGATAATCAAGTTTTTTTTTTTTTTTTTAGGTAGCCCCAAGGAGAGTCGAACTCATAATTTCTTAATTGTGAAGTGTTGGTCTTGGCCAACGAAAGCTAAAATTGGAATCAAGAGTACAACAAGGAGCACCTCTTCCTTGTGTTCCATTGCAGAGAAGAAATAGAATAGAAAAATTTAGAGAATCGATAGGCAAGAAGAAGAGGTTGGATGGAATTGGTGTTGTGAAAATTTAGTTTGGTCTATGCTTCTAGAATGACTTAGTTTTAATGGTTTTCAAAATGATATTCATATTAATGGGCATCTTTGAATCTCTATTTTTGGCTTCCAATGGAACAACCATCTACAACAACAACAACAATATCCAAAACCTTATCCCAACTTAATAGGGTCAGCTATATAAAGATTTTAAGTAAGGAAGAGTGTAAGAATCCGTGCAAAAAGATTGACTAGTTATGGCCAATGAATAAATGTTGGTTGTTAACTTGACACACAACTAGAAATCAACCACAGGCTTATAACGATAGACTATAATAAGGTAACGGTTGTCAACCTGACATACTATATAGATCGGTCAAGCCAAAGCATCCTATATACATTACTTCTACTATCAAGACAATTCATCAACTAACCTATTTTCATAAAAGGAGGAATGTGATAACGAATTCTTGATAGTTCAGCTAAGCATGAAAGTAACATTTTGAACACACAACTTTGCATTGAAAACTAGATATGCAACACACAACTCCGCATTGAAAACTAGATAAGCAACCCACTACTTGAGCCAGAGGTATCTATGAATAGCGATTCAATGCACCAGCATAAAGCTCACCACCATAAGAAAACTAATTGCAACTCACGTGTGTTAAGTCCACAACTAGACCTACTTCAATATAATAAAGATTTGGTAGAAGAAAGCTCGATAGCCCCTCCAAGCACAAATCGAACCCTAACTACTTTGAGCACTCTAATTTCTTCAATGTAACAATGCTGGAGGCACGACTTAGTCAAGTAACCTTATCACCCAATGGAGCAACTATCTCTTCTTCCCAATTGGATTCTGAATTTTGGAGTCAAAAAAGATAAGCTCTTGGAGGTTCTGCAGATTTTCTGGTGACTAAATAATCAAAATATTACTATTGCAAGGGCTTGCCCGACTAAAAAAAATGTTGAAGAGGACTATGTTGTTAATGTATGATGTCTTATATTCCGTCGCAGTTTAATCTAGGGAATACTGGTGTAGGCGCCTCAACAAGCAGGATGGCAGTCGAGGGTAGTTTTGTATTTTTTGGATTAGGATTTTTTTTTCGCTATATATTTGTAGCGAGGTTTTCTTTCTCTGTAATACAAATAATATTGAGAGGTGTGAAGACGAGTCCTGTGACCCTATTCTCCATTGATGGTGAAGTAGGACCTCATCTCACTAAGGACGTAGGTAACTTGCCAAATCTCGTAAACCTGTGTGCATTGCTTGTACTTATTTTTTCATTATCTTCTGTATCGTTTTAGAATTACGTTTCTACATACCCTAAGTGCATCATTGTTTTACAAAGGAGTTGAACTATTACAGCTATTTACTTTGTTAAGCTCCTTCATATTTGAAAAGGTCTAATTCTGTTAAAGCGTTTTGTGCAAGTGGGTCATTTCTTAGATATTCCAAATTGAACCAATGTTCTTCGGAAAGAAGTGGAAGGAACTGGACGGCATAGAGAGATTTGAATCACTCAAGACAAATTAAAGCGGATTGGTCTGGGTATTGGTCGAACGATCCCATTTTAAAAATATGTTGTAAAAATAACGTACAAATCAAAACAGGTTATAAATATTGAGTTAAAAAAACAAAAAACAAAAAACAAATATAAGATGGTTTTAAAGAAGAATACTCTGCATGCAAACTTTGTAATTAAAAAAGGAGAAAATTATATGATTACCCACTTTTGGATTTACCTTTACAAAATTAATCACAAAAAATTTTAATTAACAAAAATACCTAAAATTAGGTTTGGGTTTACAAAACTATCCACCAAAAGTTTCAGTTAGCAAAAATACCCAAAATCAGGTTTGGGTTTACAAAACTACCCAATATAGTGATTCTTCATCTTCCACATATTAGCATGTATTTTTTTATTACTAAAACTTTGAGTGGGTAGTTTTATAACTCAAACTCAATTTTGAGTATTTTTATTAATTTAAATTTTAAATGGATAATTTTGTAAAAAAAACATAATTTTGGATATTTTTGTTAACTAAAACTTTTGATGGATAATTTTGTAAAGAGAAACCCAGAAGTGGGTACTCATGTAATTTTTCCTTAAAAAAATACCTTATATAGACAAATAAAAAAAGAAAAATTATGCCCTTTCCTTGTAGTATGCCGAAATTACACGTGAATCCAAGGGTTTGAACGAATTACGCTTCTTCCCCTATAGTTTGAAAAATTCTTACAATTAAGTCCAATCCATTAATCATGAGACTGTTAGTTGATGATGTCACCTTATATAATACATCTTAATGCCGAAAATACCTTTATATCAAGGTGAACTTACTAATACACCCTTCCCTAAAGAAACAAAAGAACTATGGAGCCGTTTGGTATAGTTCATAAAAAACGTTTCTAGCGTTTTTTCGTGTCAATAGAACGAAAAAACGCTGAAAACTGTTTGGTATGTTTAGGCTCCGTTCCAGTTTTTTCGAAACGGAAGTGTGGTAAGAAACGAATATGGCCCGATTTCACGGAACGCTTAGAGGCTGTTCCGTCGGCCACGTTTCGTTCCAAATTAATAGTGGAAGGAACTTTCGTTCCCGATTGTCCGCCGCGATAGAGAGAGGATAGCAGAGAGGAAAGAAGAACGAGCGCCCTGTACAAGAAATCTTCACCAAAGGTCTGTCCTTCGCCTCTCCTCCTTCTTCTCCTTCTTCTCCTTCTTCTTCTTCATTTTTTCTTTTCTTCTACTATTCAACCTCTTCTTCTTCTTCATCTATTGTACCCACAGAGAGGGTTTGTGTGAAATTTAGGGGTTTTTTTATCCTTCTTCTTCTTCATTTTTTCTTTTCTACCAGAGACAGAGATCGATTAGCTTAACAAATTGCTGGTTTTGAATAGTTTCGAACTCGCACAGAGAGAGGAGAGAAGAAGGAGAAGAAGGAGCTCGCCCCCTTGTGGAATCTCCTCAGCAGGTAATTTCGATTTCGGCTCTTCTTCTCCTTCTTCTTTTTCATCTCTTTTAACCTCTTTCTTCTTGTATTCTAACATCTTCTCCTTCTTGTTCATCTATTGTAATCACAGAGCAGGTATTGGGACAAATTTTAGGGTTTTTCTAGACCCCCTATACAGAGAGGTAAAGTCTTCTTCTTCTCTTCTATTTCGTCTTCTTCTCTTCTATTTCTTCTTCTTCTCCTTTGCTTCCTGAATCCATACACCTCCTGTAATATTCTTCTTCCCCATTTCTTATTGTTTCTCTGTTTTTTTGATTTACCTGTTGTTAACGAGTCAACCGAGTGGTGAGAGATTTGTTGAATCTCTTTCATACCTGTTTTTTCTAATATGCATTTCATAAGAAAGACTACCTTCCAGCCCATGGACTGTGGAATTTTATGAAGCTTAAAGCATATCAAGTTATCTAATAGTACTGTACACAAAGAAAAACTCACATTTTGGACAATTCTCTGTGTAAATAGCATCCCATATCCTCCTAGCTGATGGAACAGTATAGCCAGTGAATCGTTCAGGGTTCAGTTGGAGATTTACATATGTCATCTCAGCTGCAAACACAAATAAGCGTATAGTTTCTCTCAGTTTTGTCAAGATGAAGCATAATGTACAACTACAATGACAACATTCTATACTAGAACAATAAATCAGAAAACATGGATTGCTAAACTATGGCCACTGTCAGCATTTGTGAATCTCACATTCCTATGAACCTCAGAGGCAGTCACAAAGATTCTCATTTTTAACCAAAAGAAACAAAATCTTATTTAATTCATCCATGCAAAAAAAGTTTCAGCATCTACAACTTGTTGGTGCTTCATCTACAACTTGTTGGTGCTTCATGTCTGCACTTTAAATTTCCTTCATGACAGACCCACCATGTCTTTGCTTGAGCTGCGAGCTTAGCCCTGGCATATCTAATTTTTCTATCAACTGACATGTTGTCCCAATCAAGGAAATCCTCAATTGATGCAATCCAATCTATAAATACTAGAGGATACATCTTGCTAATAAAATCAGCAACCTCAAGAAGTACCTTCTCAGTGATATCATCTGTTTTTCAGGTCCATCGGCATCTAACATGGTCTGAATAATTTCCATTAGAGATTCCCTCTGTCATCATTAGAGGCTTGTGGGTGCTCCAGGGACATAATCACTAGGGTACCCACCAGGTGGTATGTGGTGGAAAGTTGATCACCACTATTCACATTCTCTAATTGGTCTTCAAAGTTGTCAAGGTGAATCCCTCCAACCGTTGGCTGCTTTCTAGAGTTGAGGGAAACAAGTCTTTCATCAAAACAAACTTTTCTTAAAGACTAATGAATAGACTAATGACAAGTTCATCCCTTTTCCTATCAGTAAGTCTAAGTCAATACTTCCATTCGTAGGTGACATCCTCTCAAATCAAAGCTCCAACACAATTTGGTGCAAGCAGAAGAATTCCTAATTCAATATAAATGTAAATCCAAATACCACAAGTACCAAGAAAATCTATAGGATCATATTATCACAATTAATTATAGAAGGTAGAAATTCTGAGAATTCCCATTCTTGTTCAACAGGAATAATTTAAGAAGCAACTAAAATTAACTCGGAATTTCAAGAAACAGTGTATACTCTAGTACAAATTGAACTAGTTGAATTGGTAGAACAGCACTATAATTAAAGTAAATTGAACTAGCCTACCTGACCAGTAATTGCACAAATGAAAACAAATTGAAATTCAATCAAGAAATCTAGAAGTCAGATTATTCCTACTGGCTGTTAAGCTGTTAATGCACAGAACTGGAACAGATCAATAGAACAGAATTTGAATTGAAGAAAGTCAATAATCTAAACCCTTGAAATTGATGAGAAACTAAGCAGAAAAACCAGATGCCCTTCTGACTATAAACCTATCTAGATAGATAGGACGTTTGGGGTTTTTCATAAATTGTGTATCAAGGACCAGTGACAACTTCCATCTCTTAAAATTTACTTACATTACAATATTTTTTGGTGGTAGTATATTCAATTTTTAGAGTGTCAGCAATTTTGCAAGGTTAATTGCTATGTATTCTCTAATCTTATTTCATTTTGTGTTCGGTTGTTATGTTTTACCATTAACTTTGCTAACCTCAAATGTCTTTTGTGTATTCATTAAAACTGTCCCCGATGCTTTTCATGTGAATAATCTGTGGCTTTAAACTCTGCTTGGTTTCGAGTATGCTAACTTTTACACTAACTTATAATGTCTAGCTATTATGTCTGGAAGTAGTATCCCTGCCGTTAAGTGGTCAGAATTTGAGACCACTGTGTTCATTGAATCAATGAAAGAAGCTGTAAAAAATGGTCACAAATCCGGTAATTCATTTAACAAAACTGGATGGGAGATCATTACAAAGCAATTTCAACAGGCTTTAAATCGTCCAGTTGGGAGAGAACAGTTACGCAATAAGATGAACAAGTTGAAACAAGAGTATCAATAATTCAAGAGACTGCTTGACACAACTGGATTTGGGTGGAACTCAATGACAAAAACAGTCACAGTCGATGATGAGTCCGTATGGGATAGGGCAATACAGGTACAATAGATTTCAGTAGCTAGTTCAATTATTTATAAATTAGATTACAATGAGTAGTACATCTAAATGATACAATTACTGCTTATGCAGGCAAATCCAGGTTGGTTGAAATACAAGAAGTATGGACTAAACAATTGGCCAGATTTGAGCATGGTATTTGGGGATGCATATGCTAGAGGTAACTTAGGGGTTGATAGTGCTCAAGATCTGGATGGCATCGACGCTGTTAATATAGTTGATAATGAGCAGCTCTCTCACTCCCCCAGTACCCCGGTGCATATAAGCATGACTGACCCCTTTCATGAGGATACTCATACTCCAACTCCAACTCCAACTCAGACCACCACAAAACGAAGTCTTGATAGGACACCTACGGGACGAAGAAAGAAGAGCGCCAATAAGGGAGATAGCCACGTGAAGGACTTGTATGGGAAGTATTTATCTATGAAAATTGAGAAAGCATCTAGTACTTCTATTACATCTCCTGTTCGTGGTGGGGTAGGTGCATCTTGTCCTCGAGATTTCAGTGTGAGTGCATGTGAGGCGGTGATATCCTCCATACCGGATATATCAAAGGAGATATATTTGAAGGCCACCAGTCGTATGTGTACTGATCCTAGTTGGAGGGAGTTGTTTGTCTGTGCAGAGCCTGCGAAGAGGATTTGGCTTTTAGATGCGTTGGAGTAGTTGATGTTGTGTTTGTATGCTACTTTTGGTAATTTTGGATTCGAGACTCTACTTTTGATGTCTGTAATTTTACTTTCGGAGATACATTGCATGACTTGGCTATATTTTTTTGTGTTTTTTCCTATTATTGATATGTGTAATGCTGAACATGTGGTTTTGGGTTGACACGATGTGTCAGCTTGTTATGTTTTACAGACATTTGTTTCCAAATGTGTAGTAATTGTTTATTTATTGCAGTTATGTCAAATGCATTATGTGAAACTTCTAGTGATGAAGAAGATATGGTCACTCACATGGGAATGGAATTACTGTGTGAGGCTGTATATATTCGAGAACCATGTCGGGATAGTGTATTTCCAGGTGCTGTATGATGCATGAGGTATTGAATGGGCATGCCAATAGATGCTATGAAGAGTTTAGGATGGAACGTCATGTCTTCCTTAACCTATGTGACTATGTTAGACATAGGGGGTGGTTGAAAGATACGACCAACATCCGAGTGGATGAACAGCTTGGAATGTTCCTATGGATTGTTGGGAAGGGTTCAAGTAATAGGGACACCCAAAATCATTTCAACCACTCAGGAGAAACAATTAGTCGAACATTCAATGTTGTCTTGATTGCAATGCAACGCTTGGCTAAGGAGAAAATCAGACCGCCAGACGTCAATATGATACCGATAGAGATTGCACAGAACCCGAAATACTACCCTTTTTTCAAGGTAAATATGTTAATATGATACATGTCTGTAATTAAATATATGAATGTTTATATTCTTATATGTACTGGCCATTTAATTGTCAATATATGTCATAGCATTGTATTGGCGCCATAGACGGTACTCACATCCATGCGGTAGTTCCAAGAGAGGATCAAATTCGATATAGGAATCGGAAGGGGATCACAACTCAAAATGTGATGTGTGCATGTTCATTTGACATGCGATTCACATATGTGTATGCGGGATGGGAAGGTAGTGCAAACGATTGTCGAGTACTTGAACAGGCAAGAAGTGATCCTCGATTGCGTTTTCCTCATCCACCTCCAGGTATTAACTTTATACTAATATATTAGATTTTTCATTTGAGTGTATACATAATAATATATATTAATTTTTGTCTGTAGGAAAGTATTATGTTGTCGACTCTGGGTATGCTAGCCAATCTGGATTTTTGACACCATTTCGGGGTGAGAGATACCATCTACCGGACTATAAAGGGCGTAGAAAATCCCCAAGAACAGCGAAAGAGTTGTTCAATTATAGACATTCATCACTTCGGAATGTTATTGAACGCACATTTGGGGTATTGAAGAACAAATTTAAAATTTTAAGGCTAATGCATCAGTTCCCAGTGGAAACTCAGGCATCAATTGTACTGGCATGTTGTGGGCTACACAACTATATTCGAGAAGAGCATATTGCTGACGCAGAATTCGTGGGGATGAGCGATGATTTAAAAGTTGCAGAAGATGACTTGAATCCGCCACATGAAGATTTCGTTGATCATTCTACAATACAATCAAGTCAACGAAATCGGGCAAAAGAGATGAATGCCACTAGGCTAAGAATTACAAATGCAATGGCTAGACAGCAAAGGATGCCAGAACTAGTTGAAAACTAAAACCGATAACTATTTTGCCAAAACTGAAAACCTAAATTGATGTTTCAACCCACGTAGTACTTGTTTTATGGTACATTTATATATGTGGTACAAGTTGATATATTATTATGAATGTCATATATTTGGATGCTATATTAACTTTTTTGATAAATAAATTTCTGTTACAGATGACTTCTTCTATGCCCCCACTCATGATAGCAACTTGTGAAATTTGTGGGAAGAGTTGTGGGAAATATACAACCAAGTCGGGTAAAAATATTGGAAGAGAATTTTTCAAGTGTGAAGATTCATGTAATTTTTTCATGTGGGTGGACCAACTACATCTATGTAGATGTGGTAAAGGTCAATGCAAAGTACGAACTGCGATGAAAGGTCCAAACAAGGGACAGTATTTTCTATGTTGCCCAAGTTCAACTGGGGTAATTTATTTCTACTATTGACCTATACCTATAGGTAATTTATGATTTTTGTTTAATTCGATGTTAAATTTCAACGACCCTAATCACATCTATTATTTGATATAGGCTGATAACCGTGGATGTGGTATGTTTGTATGGTTGAAAGATGAAACACATATCTCTACCATACAACATACATTATGTTCAGAAAGCTCAAGCTCAACATCAACATCATCCAGACCACTTTCCGTTTCAAACGAGTACATGAAAGGATATCTGGAAGGGACACTTAAAGGATTAGAGGACCAAACAAATAAGATGAAAGACATCCTCCATGCATTCAAGTCTTTAGACTTGGAAAAAAAGTGAAAATTTGGGGAATTATGTAATAGTTAACTTGCACAAGGCATTGTTAATACTGTATTTTATTCATCCTTTGGAAACCATGTTTTTTTCATTGGTGTGTAATATTTTATTGTCCCAAAAAAATTTATATGCTTATAGTATTTTAATGTTATTTTTGTAATTATTGACTTAAAAGATAAGTAAAAAAAAAAACTGTTTCTGAAACAAGCATTGCCAAACGGCAGAAATGTCGTTTCTGCGTTCTGAAACTGTTCTAGAAACAGATTCACCAAACAGCTTTAAATCGTTTAAAAACGGCGTTTTGACACAGAAACTGAAATTTCCGTTTCTGACACGAAACGGAGTTTCTGGAACAGAAACGATACCAAACGGAGCCTAACAGTTTTCTCTAAGATTTGTTTGATCTGCCTATTAGACACCTCCACTTGACCACTAGTTTGGGGGTGATAAGGGGTAAATAACTTATAGGTGATCCCATACTTTTTCATTAAGGCCTCAAAAGGCCTATTAAAAAAATGAGTACCCCTATCACTAATTATAGCACGTGGTGTACCAAAACAAAAAAAATGTTTTCTTTGAGAAAATGGACCACCACTTTATGGTCATTAGATTTATCAGGTATGACCTCTATCCATTTAGAAACATAATCAATGATCAAAAGTATGTACAAATTTTCAAAGGAGTTAGGGAATGGTCCCATGAAATCGATGCCCCATACATCAAAGATTTTAACTACTAGAATAGTGTTGAGGGACATCATGTTTCTCTTATTGATACGGTGAAAAGACTAATAGGTGAGACAAGCCTTGCAAAAATCAAAAGCATCTCTAAAAAGAGTGAGCCAATAAAATCCGATTGGATAAGCTTTGTGACTATCTTCTTAGGTCCAAAGTGTCCTCCACATGCATGATCATGGCAAAAATATAAAATTGAATGTTGTTCATGATCAAGCGCATAACGTCTGATAATTTGTTCAGGATAAACTTTAAAAAGATAAGGGTTATCCTAAAAGAAATGCTTAAATTGGGAGAGGAAACGAAACCTATCTTGGGTGGACCAATGATCCAAAATCACACCAAAAATTAAGAAGTTGACAATATCAGCAAACCATGGTTCACTGGACATTGCAAGTAACTATTCATCTGGAAATTTCTCATTAACTAGAGAATCGACAGTCAAGGAATTGGGAAGCTGGGATAAATGGTCTACAACTAGGTTTTCAACGCCTTTCTTATCCCTAATTTCTAAATCAAACTCTTGCAAAACTGAAACCCACCTAATGAGACGGGCTTTGGCATCGTTCTTTTGAACTAGGTATCTAAGAGTGAAATGATCAATGTATACCACCACATGTGACCCAAATAAGTAAGACCAAAACTTCTTTAGTGTAAACACAACAGCCAAGAATTCCTTTTTAGTGGTTGTATAGCTGAGTTGTGCATCATTTAGTGTCCTACTAGCTTAGTAAATGACAGTGGACATCTTATTAATCCTTCAACCCAAAACCACTCTTATGGAAAAATATGAAGCATCACACATCAGTTCAAAAGGTTCAGTCCAAATAGGTGGTTGAATAAGGGGTGCATTGGTCAACTCCTTCTTAAGGTGCTTGAAGGATTCTAAGCAATCTTAGAAAACTCAAATTTTGATCTTTGGTAAGTATTGTAATGAGAGGGTAAGCTAACTTAGTAAAGTCCTTGTTGAACCTTTTGTAGAAGCCAGCAGGGCCCATAAAAGACTGAACGTCCATAACAGATTGGGGAGGTGGCAAATTATCAATCAAATATACTTTGGCTCTATCTACATTAATTCCCTCCTTGGATACTACATGACCGAAAACAATACTAGATTTAACCATAAAATGGTATTCTTCTCCATTTAAAATCAAATTCTTAGATATACACCTTTTCAAAACTAGAGAAAGATGGTGATGACACTCAGAATAGGAATTTCCATGAATTGAAAAGTCATCCATAAATACTTCTAAAAATTTTTCGACCATGTTAGAAAAGATGTTCATCATACATTGTTGTAACGTAGTAGAGGCATTGCAAAGCCCAAAGGGCATACGCCTGTAAGCAAATGTTCCATACGGTCATGTAAAAGTGGTCTTATGTTGGTCCTCTAAAGCAATTAGGATCTGGTTATAGCCAGAATATCCATTAAGAAAATAATAGTATTCATGTCCAGCTAACCTCTCTAACATCTGATCAATGAATGACAATGAGAAATAGCCCTTCCAAATTGTCACATTAAGTTTCCTGTAGTCTATGAACACTCTCCACCATGATTGGACATGGGTTGAAATTAGTTCATTATTGGCATTGGGAACTATAGTCATACCAGACTTCTTAGGCACTATGTGAACTGGGCTTACCCATTGGCTGTCAGAAAAAGGATAAATTATTTCATAATCCAAGCACTTTAGGATCTCTTTCTTAATGGCTTCCATCATCACTGGGTTAGCTCTTCTTTGAGGTTCTATGGATGGTTTGAAATCCTCCATAAAATGTATATGATGTTGCACAATAGAAGGGCTTATACCCTTGACGTTAGCCATGGTCCAACCTAGGGTTTCCTTATTATCTTTTAATACTTTAAGTAACTCATCTTCCTAGATAGAAGTCAAATCTGAAGAAATTATTACTAAAAGAGTATGGTTAGGCCCTAGGAAAGCATACCTCAAATTAGATGGCAACTCCTTATGATCTAGCTTAGGGGGCTCAACTATGGAAGGTTTGGGAATGAAATTGGAAAAAAAACCCTAAGGGCTCCACAGGTGTGTGAAGACTTAAGACTTCAGAAAAGAATTTTTCACTATCATCATCCAACTCATCCATACACTCTTGGAATTCTAAATCAAAATAAATATCAAAGTTGGTAATTAAATCATCAGAAAAATCTAGAAAATCCTCTAGCACACTTGAAATGCAAGATCTGGTACTCCAAAGATCCGATTAAACTGGCTAGTTGAAGAGATAGTAATAGCCTTCATCGATGCTTCTTTGACTGAGATTCATTGCATTCGTCAATTTGCATTCGTCAAAGAAGAAAGGATTAGCAACAAAGATATAGAATCCCTAATTGATTTCATCTTGATTTGAGGGTATCTACAATGAAGGGTGGAATGGTAAGTTTACCCTTCTTTAAGGGTATTTTGGCCATTTAGTAAATATTGACCCTTATGTCACCACTAATTGATTTTTCAACTAACAAAATAGATTTATTTGTGATTTCGTTATGCAAGTGGGGGGAAGTAAAAGATTTTTTTCAAAACGAGGGGTTTACACCTAATTACATTTAAAATTAGGGGTGGTACATTAAAATTTTCCTAAAAAAAA
>NC_056563.1:24982473-25136866 GCF_013358625.1 Macadamia integrifolia | reverse complement strand
ATATGAAAGTATAAGGAAAGAAGCCCAGCACCAGCAAGTCAGGAAAATCTCAACCCAATTGGGGTCAGCTACATGGATCCTTGCCCTCCAATTGGCTCTATCCGAGGTCGTACTTCGCAGAACACTCTGGTCGCACCTCTCCACTTCATCCATCCAACTTTAATTTTCGGTGAAACATCATACTCTATGTCACTCTTATTTATGGTTGACCACATACCTAAAATAGTCACTCTTCGGTATCTCTCTATTCTCAATTTTCACCATATCATCATCCATTATAGTGTGACTAAAGTCACACATCATATACTCCATCTTTGATCTACTAATCTTAAAACATTTTGCTTCTAATGTTGATCTCTATAGCTCCAACTTAGCTTTAATCCCTGCCTTTGTCTCATGCACCAAAACAATATCATCGGTGAAAGCATACACCACGAGACCTCGTCTTGAATGCTCTTGGTTAAATCATCCATGATAAGCGCAAACAAATATGGGCTTAAGGTCAATCCTTGATGTAATTCAATTGTAATTCAAAATTAATAGCTTTGACCACCCACAAATCTCACACTAGTTACCACACCCTCATACATATCTTAAATTATATCCACATATTTACTCGACACCCCTCTTTTCACAAGAGCATGCCCCCGGATTAAATCTCTAGGAACTCTGTCATAGGCTTTTCTAGGTCAACAAAGACCATAAGGAGATCCTTCTTTTAGGCTCTATATCTTTCTTTGAGTCTCCTTAGTAGGTAAATACTTTTGAAATTTTTATATAATTATGCTTATATGCAACATAGAATCCATATCAATGCAATATGATATTATTATGGTAGTATATAATAAACAACGTTGGCCTTCGGGATCGGAGTAATGATTAACAGGGACAATCGGGGGCATTCTTATTGGATAGTCAGAGTTGCAACTGGTTTGCTTGTAGTGGTGGGCTTTATGCTGGTGCATTGAACCACTATTCACTGACACCTTTAGCTCGAGTTGTGGGTTGCTTATCTAGTTTTCAATGTGGAGTTGTGTGATGATTACATAGTTTTCAATGCAGCGTTGTGTGTTTGAGTTGTTACTTTCGTGCTAGGCTATCAAGAATTCCTTATCTCATTCCTCCTTCATAAAACTAGGTTGATTGATAGATTGTCTTGGTGGTGGACGTAATGCATGTAGAATGCTTTGACTTGACCTATCTATATGGTACATAAGGTAGACAACCGGTACTTTATTATAGTCTGTCGTTATAAGCTTGTGGCTGATTTGTAGTGGTGGATCAGGTTGACAACCAGCCCTTATTATAATTAGCCATAACCCGTCAATCTTGTTACAAGGATCCTCACGTTCGTCCTTGCTTGGAATCTCCGTGTAGCCCACCACATTAAGTTGGAATATAGCCGACCCCATTAAGTTGGGATATGGTTTTGGATGTTGTTGTAATAAACAAAGTATATGATATAATATAAGTATATTCATCGGGAAAAAAAAAGTAATAAACATAAATCAATGTAAATCATGAAGTGCTGACAAGGCGTGTTGTCGCCTTGGACCCAAGAAAGAGCTAGATGCCTAGGAGATGCCTAGGTGACACCTTGACAATTATGATGGTACAACAACCTTTAAACTTTCAAAATCAATTATCACTATCAACCAGCACGAATTTGAGAGAGGTACTCTACCAGTAAAACAGATGTCATCGCCATAATGCGCATTGCCCACTTCACAACCTCAGCTATACCAACATCAACAGTTCCATCTCCTGAAATTACAAATTTCCACACAATCCAGTACCCTAGTGCTGCTCCTGCAAGGATAATTCCTACCAAAACCAATACAGAAACCTGTCACCAAAACCATGACGAATAATGATAAGCATTACTCATGGTTGAGCGGAAACCAACAAAAAAAAAGAAGAGAGGTTGTAACCAGTAAGCTGTAACTCAATGATAGCGGACAGAAGACTTACAGGGTTATGCATATCTTGGCTAAGCCCAAAACTCACAAGAATGGAACTGACCAGCATTGAGAAGTAGTGCACAAGGAAAGATCCAAAACTGAGCTGAAAATATCAGTCGAGTGTAAGGTCATTCAGACATAAAGTATATGACACCAAATGAGATATTAAGCAAGATTCTAGCACTGCGAATTAATTAAGAAATCATACCACTGATCCATATACAGCAAGGTAGAGAACATTTTTCCTGCTGGTTGGTAGTAACTTCATGCCCTATAAACCAATACAAAAGCCAACACCTGACGAGATGGTTACTAAGATAAAAATTGTGACATGTATGTAATAATACTAAATGCATAGTGACAGGAAGCAAATGAATCAGAGAACCACAACATTGCAGAGGGCAAAAAATCCAAATGAGTAAGAAAATGCATTAGATTCTTTTTCTTTCCCCGCTTGGCTCTCTATGGGCTCATTAAAGGGTCTGAATTCCCCAAGGCAAGGAGGCAAACCAATGCTGCGACAACATTGCACATAATATAACTACATCAAGCACAGCCAGGATGCACACTCAAGAGACTCGAACATTAGACCTCAGGCTCGATGTTTTTATAGTTTCAATTCAGTGACAGCCAAGATCACTTAGGCAGTGAGTCAAGCAATATACCTGATCACGTTTCACTAATTTATGCATTTTCTGTCAGTGAATGTCAAAATAGAGAAAATTTTCTCTTCTCCCGAACCATGCATGAGTGACAATTTTTAACCACTCAGCTATTAGTAATCATTATTTTATTTTAAATCTCCAAAATTACTATTATGAGGACATTATTATGTTATAGACAATTTTTCCCCTTAAAAAAACCAATGCAAACTGGTCTTTCCTATTCCACGTCATATGCAGAAATGGAATAGTTCACCTGTGCAAAGCCACCGGATAGAAACCCTTTGCCAGATGAAATAAAAATACAGTCTACAACAGGATTTAGGCCACAACAACAAAGAAAAACCTCACATTTGATCTGAGGTATGAATACAGAGACTATACTCTTTTCTTCTGTCATTTAAGCTCAGAATATAGACACTAATCAATTATTAACAAAGAAAAACGAAATTTCATTAAAATACAACTCCTATTTTCTCTCTTGCTTTTCCCTTTTATGTTCTTTCTAGTGCCGGATTGAAGATCAAGGCTCAACAGCATCAATGCCTCAATGGTCATTTTTCTCCCTAGGGACAGCTTCTTGGCAATCGAATTGTGACCATCAGCCTTTTCATTCATTAGTCTGTTCTTTTGCTTACTTTTATGGTCCCTCCATTAGAAACTGATGATGAAACCAACAGATCATGGAAATTTTTTTCAACCAGATGCCCCCTTCTTCCTAGTTAATTGGGTAGTTCAGAAAGATCTCACTCACTTTAAAGGCCTATTGATGCAGAATTGATGCAGTTGAACCGGGTTGACCCTTCGGGTAATCTCAACCGAGATGAACCGGGTCCGATTGGATTTTTGGATTCATTAGGATCTTTAGGATTTTGTTTTATTTGGGGATTATTCGCAATCTTTTAATTTGGGTAGTTAATAGTCAATTGGGGAGTTACCAATTTAAGTTTTATTCTGTTTCTAATTTCATCAGTTAGAATTTAGGAAGCAAATTAGGAGTTGCTAATTTAAATTTAGATTTTATTAGGAAAGTTTTAATTACAGTTTATTATATAAAGACATGCAACACAAGTATTAGATTTTGAATGATGAATTAATTAATTGGTTGAAACCTTGTGGTTTGCTTGGTCGTGAGACCTTCTTCCCCCCTTTCCCTTTGTGTGATTCTTCTCTTCTCCCTCCAACTCTGATTTCTCTCAGAGATTTCTTTCTTCCCTAAGGCCCTCCTCCATCACCTATATTTCGTTTATCCTCCACCTTTAGGTATTTGTAACAAACCTTATTAGGAGAGAAACAAGGGATCTTTATTTTACTAAGTAGGCAGTTTTCCAAGAGGGGAGGAGTGGGAGTCCACTACCTATCAGTTATACTCCAACAACAATAATAGAGGTAGAGACATAATGGAGAGCCCTTACAGAAGAAGGGGGTGATCAGAGTAGCAGGGGGGAAAGGGAAGCACACATCCACAGAGTACAAATTAAACTAATTCTCTTTTCATTCTTTAATTTGCTCTAACATTGTCCATTAATTACAGCCAATATATAGGAAAAATAAAGACATAAAACTGAAATAGAAACTAGTCTAACTAGGAAACAAATCATAAAAGGAAACTCAAAAGGAAAGAAATCCTAACCGACTCCTAACTCCTACATCAAGTCTGGAAAATAAAAAGCATAAAATAAAAGACAAAATAAACTACTAATTTATCTACAACCCTTGTTGGACCAAAACCCTGCATTGGACCCATTCTTCCATTCTTCTTAGCTCTGAGCTTCCAAAATTGTCATGCTTGTCCAGCCAGTCAAGAGCAATTGTATCTACATCAACTCTCCTCCTTTGAAAAGAACTCGACTACGTCGAGTTAGGAAAATGACCGAGAAGACCGTTTGAAGGAATACGCTGAATGAGGAACTATTCTACCATCTTCTTGAGCTTAATTTCGAGGAGATCTTTGGCATGATGAAACTTCATAATCTTGTGGCCATGATTGAAAGCATAGGTGTTGGTATAGCCACAATGTTGTACTTTCGTATCAAACAACCACGGTCAACCAAGAAGGATATACCACACCTTCAGAGGGAGGACGTCACATTGGACTGTATCCTTAAATCCACCAATAGAATATGTGACCAAACACTTACCTGTGATCTTGAGATTAGTGTTGTTCAGCCAAGCAACTTTGCAAGGATTTGGATGTGGCTGTCTTCAATCCCAACTTACATAATGCTTCTTCAGAGATTACATTAGTGCAACTACCTCCACCAATGACCAAGGATAAGAGCTGGTCATTGCACTTCACATGGGTCTGGAAAATACTACTACGGCGCCAGTCTTCATCTTCAGTGACTTTTTAGGTGGTCAACACAGGATGAAGTACATAAAAATGATGTGGCTCCTCATCAGTTGGAGTGTCATTGACTTCACCTGGCGCATGCTCTTCCCTTAAATCAATTGTTTCAGAACTAAGTTACTCTTCTAGAATATAAGGTAAAGGCAAATCCTTGTCAATAAAAGCAACCAAACAACTAGGACACTGAGCACTGATATATCTGAATCATTTACACGAGTAGCACTGAACGCTAACCGTGGTGTCTGAACCATACCGAGATGGAGAGTATGGATGGTTAGGCTGTGAAATTGACATGTCCGAATCATATAGAGGTGGAGAATACGGTCCGCTAGGTCATGAAGATGCCATAGATCAAGCATTAGCCTGTGGTCTGCTAAATGACTTTTCCTGGATAGAATGTTGTTGCTGAATGGAACTAGTACCTGTAGGAAAAGCATCTGTAGAAGTTCTCCGATTGTATAGACGTTTCAAAATTTCCTCAACCTGACATGCTACCTATACAACATCCTCCATCGTTAGTAGATGTAAAAGCAGCACTAATCTGAGGGTGCAACCATTGCGGAACTATGCTACCATACTTCTTCATCCCTCTCAAAATCAAAATGAATGGTAAAATAATAGGATCTAGCAACAAACTCTTCAATAGTTAGATTTTCCTATTTCAACTGTGCAAACCTGAGGTTCATGCGCTACTTGTAATCAGGAGGCAAGAATCTTCGGTTCATGACTTCACACATTTTATCCAAGTAGTGACCAACCCAATGCCTTGGGTTCAGTTATGTTGCTGCTGCTTAACCCACCAGACTCGGGCCGTGCCTTTTAGCTTAATCAATGAAATGAGACCTTTTAGCACTAAGCCAACCCCTACCATCTGAAGAATTTTCTAGATGTGAATCCAGTCAAAGCACAGCTCTGGATTCTAAAATTCTGGTTTTGATTTTCTTTGTTTCTGAACCTATTTTCTGGTTTCTGTTAAGGCTAATTAGAGGGGCCAAATTTGAAATTGGTTTGAGCTTATCATATTGGGAGTCGTTTAACTTGTGTAACCTATTCCTACTTAGGTAGCCAATAGTGAAGACTTCCAACAACTCAGCTCTTATAAGGGTGAAACTGATGTGAAAATTGATGCCATCACTGCCGTTGTCACTTCCCCTTAGACAAAAAGATGGAATCTATGCTAGCTTCTATTGATCTATTGATGGCAACAGATAGAGGAAAGAGTCCCATTCAGTATGGGGAATCTTCCAACACCACCCCACAGGATCTGCCACCACCACCACCCCACATCATACACCACCACTGCCACCATCACTGCCACCACTGCCACCACCAACACTATATGGAATTGGTTGATATGATTATGGAGCATAAAGAGCAGTAAAATTAGATGTCCTTGATTTTTATGGAGAGAGAAAGAGGAAGAAGAAGGAAGGAGAAGAGGAAGGAAGAAGAGAGAGAGAGAGAGAAGAGGAAGAAGGAAGGGGAGATGTGCTGCCCTTCTACTACACTTGCCCCTCTACTACTGTTGCTGCTACTGCTCCTCCCTACATGCTGTCAAGAGAGGTGGAAGGCGACCAAGGTGCTACCATAGCTAGGAAGAAGTCTGGAGCTGGACAACTGCACCAGGGTATCTTCCACCATACCCGCCAAGCTCAGAAACCCCAAAGAGGTAATTCTTTGTTTCATCCGAATATAGTAGCAAGGAAATGAACAGTAGCCGCCCTCTTGCCCTTATTTATTAGCCTGGCTAGTAGTCCTAAAAATAACCGATTAATTTATAATCTTTAAAATTAAATAACTAATTGTAGGATCCATTGTTCCTTATATAGATTGGTGCATTAGAACCCTTAAACATGTCCCTACATAGGGTAGGAGTGGGTAGAATTACATTGCGAAGGAGTGGGGCCTATAGAGAAAAAACTCAAATTTTTGGCATTTTGTTACCTAGCCGGCTGGCCGATTTGCCGACATACAGCTTGCAGGTTGTCTCATTTTTGGCTTCCTAGTAGTATAATCCTCTGCCTTACATAGTCCACCAAGTGCGGGACCGTTCCATAACTTTGGACCATTTTACCCCTCCTACTTGGCTAATAAATCTACCAGTTTCTCCCTTAAATTACCGTACATTTAAGGTTCATAGTATGACAGTCCATTACCCCTATATCTGCCAAGTACTAACACTGGGTTTCTGTGCTTCAAAATTCAGGGTTTATAGTAGCCTTGGGGGAGACATAACCCTTCGAAAGTTCAAATTTGGAGAACATGAAATTGATTAGCTCATTTTTATGATTAAGAAGTCCCAAGAAGGTAAAGAAGAGGAAGACGTGAAAATTACACTCATCCGAAAAGAAGAAAGCTCACTCCCATACTTGTTAATCCACCTAGTCCATGAGCCACTATTGAATTGGACTAGCATCAGAGAAAACTTCAAACTCACTTAGGATCTAGGTTCAACCGGTCCTAACACCGCTAACACAACACCAAGTCCAAGTTTGTTGTCGAGTCTATTGCTGAGTCATTTGTTGTCATTTGTGTTCATGTATCTACTTTCAATGAAAATCAGAGTTTATGCATGTCGAATCTGTTGTACCTTCTTTGAACATCAATGAAATTTTTGATTTTGAGTATGATTTGCCTCTTTTCTCTGATGATGATCTTAACAAATATCATAATATTATAAAACAAAATAAATGCAGAAAATCCTAACCCATCCATGAGGATACTTGGGTCATTAACTTGGGAACAAACCAATGCCCTCGAGAGGTAAAAATTAGTGCTACCCTGATAATGAATAGGCAACACAAATAGTCAACCTCCTCAAAAAATTTATATATTTGTTTGATCCTATGAAGATAAGCCTAGGATCAATCCCAACATTGTGCAATATTGTCTGCAACCTACCCTGAAGTAAGGCCCGTTAAGTACAAATAAAGAAGAATGTGTCCGAAATAGAGCAAGAAGATTAGGGAAGAAGTTGCAAAGCAGTGGAATGCTGGTTTTCTATAAGTAGTCGAATGACTGACCATTGATTGGTTGTGCAGTAGTCAGAACTCCTGGTGCAATAAGCGGTACAAGAATAGGAGCAGATGGTGTAGGTTGCACACCAGAGGGTTGTACCACTAATGTCTCTCTGGCGTGGATAGCTTTGACTATCTCAGCCACCATATCCCTATGTTGTTGTTGGACTTCTTACATCACATTACTGATAATGGAAACCACATCTTGAGTGGTCATCATAGGTGGTGTAGGAGGTAACATAGGTGATACAGTTGTTATCTCATCTTCACCTTCATACTCAACTTCATGTGAAGGGTTAAGATTTTCCCTCGTGGTGCAATTGTGCTTTCGTAGCTATGGGTCATTTTGGGGATAGGTACGCTTTGACATTTGGGAAAATTTCTAGTGAAATGAGTAGACCAATTAACCTCCCAAATAATTTATGCATACCATATGGCCACACAACATACTTTACAGGATAGAAGAGTTAAAGCACATTAGAGAAAAAATTGGTCATCTGCTCAATCCTCTAGCAGATGGCACCAACCCACATCAACCTAATTCTCGAATCCTAACTGATTTAATTTCCACTTGTTCTTATCTTGTTACCTTTTTTATTTGTTCAACTACATTTATGATTTATGCTCTTGGAATTATTGTCAGTGAATGGATTTTGCACCTAGGCTCGTCTCCTAGGGTGTGCACTAAAATTTATGCAATTATCTTGAAGTTTTTAAAGTTAATCCTAATCATCACCAGTATATCCTAAGATCTCATGCATGGATTAAGATAGAGCATCATGCTCTGATACTTTTCTGTGACACACTACCTCAAACTGGCTAAGGTATGCAGCACTGGATTCTCAACCCAGTCAGCCTAACCCTCCAGGATCAAAGGTGCAGTATCTTAATTTCCCAAATGCCATCAAGACCGCAACTAAAATCAAAGTACACTAATAAAATCATACAAATATCACTAGTGATGTGCTAAAATGATAAATTACATTATACAATTTATGTGTCTAAAGCAATTGTAAATTACAATATTTCTTACTACACATCTCATAAATTTATACATCAAAAGAAACATTTGAAATAACAGAAGTGATGTCCATCAGCATCCTGGTGTCTCGTAGAGACATGCCTCACAACCATTGCCAAAGTCCAACTGTGCCTCAGCATCTGTTCCACCATCTAAAAACAAGTAATCAAAAGGGGTGAGCTTCACAAGCCCAATGAGGGGTGCACATGCAAGCACACACAAACAAATGATGCGATGCATGCTCAAACAATTTAGATGATGCTCATGATCCGATTTTAGCAAGCAATACCTAGCAAACAATTACTAAGTCCAAGATAGGGTATTAGTGCTACTGCAACATAGATCGTATCCCTAGTCCCAAAAAACCTATCGGTCATCCAGTGATACAAGCTAGTTGCAAATCAGGAGCCTGTAGGTCCTAGAAAACCCATTGGTCACCTGAGCTGCAGAAAAATTATGGTCCCAAAAATCCCCTCAGTCACCTATGCTGTGGGGCATGCAACCACGGTCCTAGAAAACCCATCGGTCTCCTATGCTACATCACCAACCCTTGAGATCAGCCAGTACCTAACCCCTTACTGGCAAGGGGTGTAGCACCAGTGTCTGTGAATCCTAACCAGATACAATCTATATGAATGAATCACATCTATAGCATCCAATCATACATCAGTGGCCATCACTATAATACTGACCTCTGAGCCCATGGTACCAGATCCTCCCCCCCATGGCCACACCATGCCTCAGACTGTCGATGTTACAACTATTACCACTCATAGCACATCATACCACACACATTCTCTGATCTCTAGGCCCACGGTACAGGAATGCACCTCGGCCACACCGTGCCCTAGAATGTCAGAGCCATAGTCATAACTATACTATTGACCTCTGGGCCTATGGTACTGGAAAGAACCTCGGCCACACCGTGCCTCAAACCATCAATACCATAGTTACAACTATAGATCTCAATCACGGAACCACAATCACTTACCTCACTTACCTTTGCAGTCCAAAACTACTCCATAGCCTCATCCTTCCATATTCACGGGTTAGTAGTAAAATAGCAGAATAGTACCAATTTAATTGTATCACAATCACAAGATAACAATATGCATACACAATGTCACAATTTACACACATATGCATGATTCACACAAGATAGAAAAAAATACAAAAACACTCCGTAAAATAAAGTCAAACAGCCACTCACCTCAAACCCGAAATCCGATAGTTATGACTGAATTCCCGTCACCGCATATCCTTGCTAGGTAATTTAGGTTCCTATGTGAATTGTGTACATCATATTAAATATTTATATTTCCTAACATAACTTAGTAGGTTCAATACTGAACCTTTTAACCCTCAACAGCCCACACACTAACCTCAATAAAGTCTTAGAAATGCCTTCGAACTACCCCTACCCATAGGGCTAATTTGGGTAAATAATTAGGGAACATAATCATAATCCACAAGGGGTAGAGTACCATTCAACCAAAATAGGGGCTGATTGGGCTTAAAAACACCCAACCGGTGGGAGAAAACTAGCTGGCCGCTTACCCAACCAGTGGGAGAGATTTTGCAGAAATTTCTACACTTCCGTATACGGTTCTACCAGTTTCTCAAGCTTGGGCTGCTCATGGCCGATGGGTATTGACCATGGCAGCATGGGGAAGGTCTTATGTGGTCTTTAATGTCATTTTACAGCCCCTCAAAGCACCATTTACAGAGTTAAAAAATTGTATAACAATATACTATTCATCTCTACAAAATAATTTCCGAATCACACCCAAATTGGGTAACTTAAAGGGCTGATTCCATTGTCCCCCAAAATCCATCATTCCAACAAATCAGTTATATGGAATATAGCAACTCCAGCCCAATTCCACTTCCAATTAAATGAAATGATGGGTTACAGGGAAGGAATTAGATTAGTTAATCTAAATTTCCCAAATCTGAAATCAATTAAAATTCTGCCTACTCTTTTCTGTAGAATTCCAAGCATATTCTTCCTTCCTCAATTCAGTCCCAATTACACTGAAATATCCTTGCATGGAAAAAGCCCTAAGATTCAAGGCTCCCAGAGGGGTAAATGTTAAATTGAAGCCTCAAACCCTTACCTCGATTAGAGATTCATCTACTGTGTGCCGATTCCGCATACAGGGACTCAATTCCAGCCCCTAATTTATTGTAAATTCATAACCCTAGCATGCTACTACCATTTACATAATCAAATTTAGGAAAAGAATAGGGCAGCAGTCTTACCTTTAAGTGCAGCAGCTCCAAATCGCAGCTCTCTTCTCCTCTTCTTCTTCCTCTCCTTGTTGTTCACTACATTGTGCAGCAAGAAAGTGACCGGTGGCTGAACCATTCCTTCTTTTATAATTCATCCCAAAAGGGTCCTAGGGCCTGTTTTTCTGAATTACGTAAGACATTCCAAAATCATTTCTTAATAATTGATTTATAGCAACATAAAATTAAAAATAATTAAAATCAATTTCTCATTAATGGACCCCACCATATACTGAGCCATTAGGTGGATTTGGTAAGCATTATGACCTTTACATGTTAGGTAAGTGTGAGGCTTGGGGGTGTAGGCATGTGGGACCCACAGAAAATCCAAATTTTTCTGCATTCTACTAGCCGAACCAGATGGCCGATTGGCAGCAGGGTATCCTACTGATTTGCCGATTTTTGCACCACTTGCTGTCCTAACCTTTGGGTTCTTGAATCCACCCATTATAGGACTAGTTCTACTCATTTTCTTGGCCATTTAACACCCCTAACATAGCCATTGGATCTGCTAAATTCTCTCTCCTACTGCTATACAACAGTGCTATATAGCAGGAGAGTCTATTGTCCTTATGCCAACTGGGTCTTGACACTTGGGCATTTAACTACTTCCAGTTTAGGGTGTTACAGTATCAACTAAGGTTAAAATGTCAGAAGGTATTTTTGGTGCACCAATAAGAAATTTGTTGAGTTTCCTAGTGAGTGAAAGAGGTATCGAGGTTGACCCCATCGAAATCAAGGCAATTCAAAATATGCCTGCCCCTCGGACAGAGAAGGAGATATGAGGATTATTTGGTAGTGTTAAATACATCAGTTAGTTCATAGCTCAATTGACCACTATATGTCAACCAATATTCAAGCAATTAATGAAAGACCACTCAAAGGAATGGAGTGCCCGGTGCCAACAAGCATTTAATAAGATCAAGGAATATTTGGTAAACTTGCTTGCCCTAATTCCACCAACTCCTGGAGAATCACTTTGTCATACTTATCATTGGGAGAATATTCCATTGGATCATTTATAGCTCATAAAGAGAAATAAAAGGGAGCGGAACAAGCAGTCTATTACTTGAGCAAGAAGTTTCAAGAGTATGAGACTTGGTACACACCTCTTGAGAAGACATGTGCGCAACTAATATGGGCAATAAGAAGGCTAATGCATTATATGGTAACATATCCTGTCCAATTAATATCAAGGATGGATCCGATCAAATATCTCTTTGAGGAACCAGCTTTAACAGGAAGGATGGCTCAACGGTTGTTGTTATTGTTAGAATTTTACATCACATATGTCACCCAGAAATCTATCAAGGTGTGGGCCATCGCCTATCATTTGGTTACCCACCCTACAAAAGATGAAAGGCCACTGAACGATGCTTTCCTAGATGAGGGGATCATATCAGTCAAAGAAGAGGAAACAATCAATGAATGGAAATTATGACTTTGATGGGGTAGCTAATAAGAAGGGTTACAGTGCATAAAAGTTACTGGTAACATCGGATGGGTTGTTGTAAGGGAAAATACCTTTTTCTTTCTGCTTATTTCCTCTCACCTGTCTACCTTGCAAGGATGAATTGTCTCCAAATATGTCTAGCGACTATGGGGGGGTGGGGAAAGCATGATTTTTGGAGTCGCCATCTAGGATTTAGTGCCTATAGCCCTATTGTGGAGCCCAATTTTGATTGATGGATCAAGCTTGAATAGGGGGTTGGATTACTGTGAAAGGAAGGAAGCCCCTAATTTGACTTCATATTTTGGTCTGTTCCAAAGATAGTGGTCCGTGTCATGTTACGAGTGTGGGAAGGTGTTAGGCACCCACCTCGCTCGGAATTTTTGGTCTTTCTACTGA
Source organism: Macadamia integrifolia (assembly GCF_013358625.1). Lineage (NCBI taxonomy): Eukaryota > Viridiplantae > Streptophyta > Magnoliopsida > Proteales > Proteaceae > Macadamia > Macadamia integrifolia. The sequence goes on along the minus strand of NC_056563.1, from coordinate 25,123,717 downwards.
AGGCTTGGATTTCGAATATTCTCAATTTTAACAGCCTAATCTAGCATGGAAGTCTTATTACAAGAAATAATGCAATCACATATACATACACTTGCATGAAAGAATTGTAGGAAATTATTGAAATATCACATGAAATATAGATCTATATTAGAACCACATGAAATAATAAAATCTAAATAAAATAATAGAAAATGCAATTACCTTATCTACATACATGTACAATGCCCCATGACATGACAATTATGATCGTTATTTTATGTGAGGAACACATGCGATAACATAAAAAATGATAAAATTTACATAAAATGATAAAATAGAAAGCAACTTATCTACAGATGTGTACGATGCTCTATGACATGATAGTTATGATCGTTATTTTATGTGAGAAACATATAAGATAATGCATAAAATGATGAAATAGATTACATTTAATGCATAAATGTTAAAATTAATACATGAAATGATAACAATAAGTCATTATTTAATGTCGTAGACACATAAAATAATACATGCGAAGATAGGGTACGTATTATACATGCAAATAAAATTACTATATAATATTTACATGATAATGATCGCTGAAAACGATGAAATTTTTGATAATTTTCCTTGACTCAAGGGCAATGATTTAATTTTCTTCTCATTTTCTTGGAGAAATTAAAAACTTCTGGCACTCGCGTAAGAAAGTTGATAGGGTTTCTATGCTAGGGTGTGAACATGGGTTCTGGTTTTTAGGAATTTAAGCAGGGCTTCCACACTATATTCTTGAGGTAGGAATTGACTGTGAAAATTCTGGCAGGGCTTCCGCACTATATTCCTAGAGTCGAAATCAGCTATGGCAATTCGGGTAGGGCTTCTGCGTCTTATTATTAGGGTTGGAATCAGCTGTGAAAATTTGGGTAGGGCTTCTACACCATATTCCTAGGGTTGTAATCAACTGTAGAAATTCGGGCATGGCTTCTACGCCGTATTCTTAGGGTTGGAATCACCTGTGGAAATTTAGGCAAGGCTTTCGCTCTGTATTCCTAGGGTTGGAATCAATTATGGAAATTCGAGCAGGGCTTCCACACCATCATAAAAATATTGAAATCAAATATAAAAAAAAACTTAAACAGAAGTTCCGTACTAACCTGATATGGATGACGTGGACTTCCTAATATAGGGCAGGATTTTGTCAACTTCAACTTCAGTAAGTTCGGCTTGGAATTTCTACAAACTCTCATCTTTTCTTTTTCTTTCCTCTCTCTCTCTCTCTCTCTCTCTCTCTTTTTGTAAGGTCTCTTGGACAAGGTTTTTTCTTCAGGGGTTCTTTTTTTTGGGGGGGGGGCTTCTCTTAGTGACCCGAGGTCACTATTTATAGAAAGAATGAGGCATCCATGTAAAAATTCCACGTAAGGGGGTTTAGGGGCCTGTAAGGCCCTCTATGTAAGCCTTACATGGATGTGTAAGGGCTTACACTCATCTGTGTAAGGACCCTCCCCCCGTGGCCCTCTGATATGCCTCCAAAAATGCCGTGGCACCCCATTATGCCTCCAAGTATGCCCGTAGACTGGGTGGCTACCCCGTAGGCTGGGCAGCAGTAGCTCTATGTGGTTGCGATGGAAATTTTATCACCTAAAGCAGTAGCCGTAGGCTGGGTGCAGTAGCCCTACATGGTTGAGGTGGAAATTTTATCACCTGAGGACAAGGGGCAAGTTTTGGTTAGGGTTTGGTTTAGGGTGGTCTGATTTATTTTGGTTTAAGGTTTGGCTTGGGTTAGGGTTTGGTTTGGATTAGGGTTTGGTTTGGTTCAAGGTTTGGCTTGGGTTAGGGTTTGGTTTGGGTTAAGGTTTGGTTTGGTTTAAGGTTTGGCTTGGGTTAGGGTTTTGGCTAGGGTTTGGGTTTGGTTTGGGTTAGGGTTTGGTTTGGTTTGGTTTAGGGTTTGGCTTGGGTTAGGGTTTGGTTTGGGTTAGGGTTTGGTTTGAGTTAGGGTTTGGTTTGGTTTAAGGTTCGGTTTGGGTTAGGGTTTGGTTTGGTTTAAGGTTTGGCTTGGATTAGGGTTTGGTTTGGGTTAGGGTTTGGTTTTGTTTAAGGTTTGGTTTGGTTTAAGGTTTGGCTTGGGTTAGGGTTATGCTTGGGTTAGTGTTTTGGCTCAGGTTGTTTTGGGTTAGGGTTTGGTTTGGTTTAGGGTTTGGTTTAGGGTTTGGTTTGCATTAGGGTTTGGTTTGGTTTAGGTTTGGCTTGGGTTAGGGTTTGGTTTGGGTTAGGGTATTGTTTGGGTTAAGGTTTGGTTTGGTTTGGGTTAGGGTTTGGTTTGGTTTAGGGTTTGGCTTGGGTTACGATTTGGTTTGGGTTAGGGTTTCATTTTGGGTTAGTGTTTGGTATGGTTTAAGGTTTGGTTTGGGTTATGGTTTGGTTTGGTTTAAGGTTTGGCTTGGGTTAGGGTTTGGTTTGGTCTGATTTCGGTTTAACCAGTTTAAAGTTCAAGTAAATAATACAGCACACCTGGGTATCCATTTTTTCAGTGCAAGATACCAATAAGACCATATTCTTGAGTACGTTCTAATGATACAGGAATCGAGCACATACTAGGCTCAATTATCAATTTGGCGTCTATAGAATGCCTCTTTTTGGCCGAGACTGTGCAATAGTCGAAGGGCAAAGAAAAGAACAACAAAATTTTGTCACCCTAGAGCATGAACTACCGATATCCTACTCAGGAATAACGGAGGTGCAATAGAAAAGGTGAGCAATTAAACTTTGGCAGTAAAATTTGATGAGAAATAAGAAATTAATATGATAGTATATCCAATTGACTAGTATCGGTATATCATACCACTAGAATTGGATCATATATGAAATGTCTTGAACTTGGCCAAGAATGCAAGTATGAGGGAATTATCTCAAAGTACAATTATATTCTAATGAGGAAGAGAATACATACCTAAGAGACAACTTAGTGGAAAAATTATAAGGATATCGTTCTTATAACATACCTCAGCTCTTCTAATCAAATTGACCTCTTTGTAACATTTCTTGATACTTCTGATCTTACTGATATCTTAACATGAAAATTGATACTGAGATTAATATTTTCCAATATTGTCATGGAAACGAGGCTGAAATTGGCACTTTCTAGTGCTGTTGTGGAGATGATATTCTTATTATATCATCCGAGTAATGTAATAGGCACTTTTTGGCACTGTTGCGGAAAAAAGAATTTTCATATGCATCTTGGCACTATCAGGGAAACGTCATTCTTATAATGATATCTTGGCATGGAATTGGTATTTTCTGGCATTGTTATGGAGATGACATTCTTATTATATCATCTTTGCAATGCAATTGGAATTTTCTGGCACTGTTGTAGAAATGACGCTCTTTTCGCAGTAGTTTAAGACTGAAGTTACACTTATGGCACTCTCAGGGAAATATCATTCTTATAATGGCATTTTGGCATTGGAATTGACACTTTCTGGCTTTGTTATGGAGATGAAATTCTTACTATATCATCTTTACAATGCAATCGGCACTTTCTGGCACTATTGTAGAAATGACGTTCTTTTCGTGGCACTTTAAGACTGAAGTCACACTTATGGCACTGTCGGGGAAATTTCATTCTTATAATGGAATTTTGGAATTGGAATCGGCACTTTCTATCACTACTGTAGAAATGACGCTCTTTTGGCGGCACTTTAACACTGAAGTTACACTTGTGGCACTATCAGAGAAATGTCATTCTTATAATGGCATTTTGGCATTGCTTATTCCTATTCCTTCGGTTAGAACAAGTTTTATTATTATTATTATTATTATTATTTTTTGAGACCTAAACAATGTTTGTACATATGTTAGTACATATCATGCAAGGATGCAATGGATATTGGTGTTTTATTATGTTATAATAATGGTATTTCTTTTGTTTAGGTTATGCATGATTCCCTTCTTTTTTATTCCCACCTCTCATGTGAAGGTAGATAGAAAAGACTAAATTTATTTCAACTCCAGGCTTAGGTTTACAAAAAATAAAACAAAAAATGGTTACATGGAAGTACAATAAATGTTATGATTTAAAATGTAACCGCAAGCGTACGGATCAGTGTATAGGTTCGAACTTGAGACCTCCTAATCAGAAAGGGATTTTGCACACCACAACTCACCAATTGTGCTAAGTAGTTGTTGTCACCAAAAATGAATCTTCAATCACTTAATGGAGTGGTCCATCAATCCTTGTTGGCATTTGAAATATTCCTTGTACCCATGGGATAGCTGTAGACGGGCTGATTCTACGTCTCGAATTAGTTCTAATCCATTAGTTTTTTTCTGGCCTGAAAAGAATAATCAATTGTACGGTTGACCAAATGAATGTGTACTTTTAATTGAACACGTTCATCTTGCTTAGAATTTTGTCATCTTCATAACCATAAAAAGAAATAGGACCTCTTTATGTGTAAAATTGGAGATATAGCACTTGACAGCCCTTAAGTCCTTGAAAATATAAAATCTACAAAAAGAGAGTAAAACCCAAGGTAGCTCCATTCTAAATATGTAAAATGCATGTTTTACTACCCTAGATTTCACTCATAAATGTTCTCATCAATAAACAAAAAAACTTGATCTTCAACTGTCTTCACTTAAGTGTTTGGAACTCTTTCTTCAAAAAGACCTTACACCAGCTGCCATTGCCCCAAACTTGCTAGCAGATCTATGACATTAGTGGATAGCTCCTCTGGGGGATAAAAGTTCACCACTTCTCCTGGATCTGTTTGAGATAACCGGTATTACTGCCGTAGATGAGTAGGTAGATAAAATGACGTCTGAGTCAAACCCATTAGCCTAACATAATTGCACCCTGGGGTATTCATAATAGGATTCTAAATTGGCAACCATTGGCAGGTCCACCTAATATTATCTTCAGTTTTCTCTTGAAGGTACTCCTGCCAATTAGTGATTGAGTGGAATTCTAAAATTTCCCTCCTTGTCTGGTACTAGATGGCTATCATCTTACTATGTTGGAAAGGCCTTAACAATTGTAGTTTCTCAGTCAACCAAAGTTGGAAAGCAGTAGGACACCCCATGTAGTGATTTGTACTAAATCGCCCAGAAATGACCATCTGGTCCAACCCTTTAAGTGCTTCTGCCAAGATTGTAGGAGCAGTGTCACAACCTTCTTGAAGTTGTAACACTACTTTGATGATGGCGGGAACAGCTCCATGTCCAGGATAACGCAATAAGTATCGTGCTATCATGCAGAACAGATAGACAATACCTCTACCCCACTGATCTGTTCCCTCCAAATATCTGTATTGAGAAAAAGCTTTGGCTACTTAAAATTGTATATTTTCTCGAAAACCATGAACTTCTTCATTTCCTTTCTATTCCATCCAAAAAAATCTTGGATATCTTGGGTGTAGTCTACTTGTAGAGTAGGATGAAAAAACTTCCCTTAGGGTGGAGAGAGTAAGCAAGCTCTGAATTCTTCCAAAGTTGACAAATTTCTATTGACCTAAATTTGAACACATGCAGGTTACAATCCTAATGCTTGGGAACTTCCTTCAGCAAATTATGGCATAATTCCATGCAATGAATCCAGCTAAGAACCTGAAGATTTGTGTCTTCCAACAGCCTAGAATCATCCACACTCATGCTCACAGTCCACCTGCGTAGAGTCTCATCCAGAGTATTTGTATGGGGACAAGCCATAATTGATTTGTTTTAGATGATACAAGTGAACAACTTGATAAAAAAAAATGAAATAAACATATGCAAGACATAACAACAAGCTCACAAATATTTTTGTTCTATGAGAAGATTCTTTTGATGGAAAGAAAAATATTTCATGGATCAATAGGTTCTTCATCATAATTCCAACTTGTAGACTGAAGATAGGATATTAAAGTTGAAAGGTGAACAAAAAGAACCACAAGTTGGGAATGATCTAACTTGTGATTGATAATGCCAAGTAAGGATTTTTGTAGACCATTGATGATGGAGAAACTAATTAATAGGGAAAGCATGCTGACTAGTAATTAAGGTGCCAAGTGGCGAGATGATGATCTTAAAGCCATGCTTCTTTTCTTGGACACTCGAGACATAACTTTGGATCTCTCCCTCTTTTTTTTTTTTTTTTGGAGTTTGGTACAGATGAGACCGTATTCAAACATACCGAGTTTCCTACGTATCCCTTGTGAGGAATCAGGTCAAACGTTGTTCAAGTGGTTTCCCTGGACTTAAACATAATATTTTTTCAATTGATCCATATTAACCAAATCTGACAATTCATCTCCATCCAAATCCATGAGTAGAACGACTTTTCCTGGTAAGACTTTCTTCACTGTGAATGGACTACTCCAATTTGGTCGAAACTTTCCTTAAGGATCTTGAGTAGGTGCTCTTTGTTCTCTGAGAACCAAATGTCCAACTTCATTGTTGCGAGGGCGAACATTTTTATTAAATGCTTTTGCCATTCTCAACTGATACTTTTTAAAATTATCCATAGCTTTTGTCACACCTCATTCACACAGAACCAGACCGGTGACTGGGTCAACTTCGGTTAACCCAAACCTGCCAGGATCATCTGATACAGAACCCAATCACAGCATACACACATCTAAGATAAACGTTCAAAAGTTTAGCGGAAGACTTGATTTACCTGTAAATACCCCCAATATACTTGATACCCAAATTGTAGAATATAGATAAATACATATGGGCCCACAGGCATGATATTTACACAAAAAGAATAACAATTCACGTATCAAGTACACAAAAAGGGGTCATCAAAAGAATCAAAAAGTAAAACTCTGTACGGTGTCAATACTGCGGTCCCACAGAAAAACCCTCGCACGTGCAATCCGTACCGAGCTCATACTCCTCGGGGACCCACCAATCCTCATCGGGAAACTCAACTGTGGGGTCCGACCCTTGATCTTCAGGTTGGTGACCTGCAAAATCATCTAAAAGAGGTGCGCACGTGGGATGAGCTCACTAGCTCAGTAAGTGAAAAGAAGGACCACACAAAAATCCACACAACAATCACATCCATATGCACTATATGCTATGCAATTCATTTTAAATCTCATCCACCTAAACAACATTACTAATTCTTTGTTTTGGTGCTACTACAATCACAGTGCGCGTATGCTCCGGGTACGAGCCACGAACTCCATCCCGCGATATACCTATAGGGCTGTCGGAGAAGGCCCACCGTGAGTACTCAGAAAAGTAAAGCATGCTGACTACCGGCTCTCAACATAAAAGTAAATGACAAAAAGTAAAGGTGCTGAGTCCAGCAATTTAAAAGCAGTACGATTGGCCCTCTTGAATATACCACTGAGGTTGCCGGCTGTCCTAATGACCAGCCGGGCGTATGTCTAACCGCCACAGTGACCCGACACCCGCGACCACTGCTTCCCCTTAAGTGATAACCCAACACCTCAACCCCTGTTGGGAAGGGTCATCTGATACAGAAACCAATCACAGCATACACACATCTAAGATAAACGTTCAAAAGTTCAGCGGAAGACTTGATTTACCTGTAACTACCCCCAATATACTTGATACCCAAATTGTAGAATATAGATAAATACATATGGGCCCGCAGGCATGATATTTACACAAAAAGAATAACAATTCACGTATCAAGTACACAAAAAGGGGTCATCAAAAGAATCAAAAAGTAAAACTCTGTACAGTGTCAATACTACGGTCCCACAGAAAAGCCCTTGGACATGTAATCCGTACCGAGCTCATACTCCTCGGGGACCCACCAATCCTCATCGGGAAACTCAACTGTGGGGTCCGACCCTTGATCTTCAGGTTGGTGACCTGTAAAATCATCTAAAAGAGGTGCGCACGTGGGATGAGCTCACTAGCTCAGTAAGTGAAAAGAAGGACCACACAAAAATCCAAACAACAATCACATCCATATGCACTATATGCTATGCAATTCATTTTAAATCTCATCCACCTAAACAACATTACTAATTCTTTGTTTTGGTGCTACTACAATCACAGTGCGCGTATGCTCCGGGTACGAGCCACGAACTCCATCCCGCGATATGCCTATAGGGCTGTCGGAGAAGGCCCACCGTGAGTACTCAGAAAAGTAAAGCATGCTGACTACCGGCTCTCAACATAAAAGTAAATGAAAAAAAGTAAAGGTGATGAGTCCAGCAATTTAAAAGCAGTATGATTGGCCCTCTTGAATATACCACTGAGGTTGCCGGCTGTCCTAATGACCAGCCGGGCGTATGTCTAACCGCCACAGTGACCCGACACCCGCGACCACTGCTTCCCCTTAAGTGATAACCCAACACCTCAACCCCTGTTGGGAAGGGTTGTAGCACGGGAAGATGATAATCCTAAACCGCATGCTCCTATATGACATATTACGATTGCATAGTGCCACCGCGTCTCATTCCACGGGCCACCAATGCACTCGTTTCCAAGCTGACTATGACATCTAGTCTAATAATGCATCATGCACAGTGATCCCATCATTCATCACATAAGCACATCGATCATTTAGCATTGAGAATGTAAAACATAACACACATGTCATAATCATATGAGGATGACTAAGCTACACATGATTTGCATGATGACATGGCTAGTTTAGATACAATTGAATGATGCCAAACAAGCCTTAAAATAAATTCAAATGTCCTCTCCCCACTTACTTGTCATGTACAAAGACTCACGCCCGGTACGGGTGAGATTCGGTGCGAGAAACGTAAATTTTGGTGAACCTATCATAAGTGAATGGGGTTAGAATCTCACCACTTTGGGGTAAAAAATAACAAGATTTGATGACCAAATCATGTTTAGAATCATAAAAGTAGGTTTCACGTCCGTTTTGGGTCCATTCGGACACAAAAATCACGTTGGGGTTGGGGGCCTCTCGGGTGGGTCAGACAGCCCACCTGTCACGGCCCACCGGTCTTCTCAGGTGGGCCGTTTGGCCCACCTATCCTGGCCCATCGGTCTTCTCAGGCGGGCTGTTTGGCCCGCCGGTCCCGGCCCACCGGTGGGAACCGAGGGCCTGCCTTCTTAGGCGGGCTGTTCGGCCTATTGGTTCCAGTCCACCTGAGAGGGTGAAAAAATGCCTTTTTCCTTGAAACTTTCCCCAACCTTTGGGGAATAAAATGGGGCTTTTCTAATCACATTTTCCACACATTCAAGGTATTATAAGATGATTCTAACCTAGATCTAAGTTAGATTTAAGGATTGAAGAGCCATCTTACCTTCTTTGCTCAAGAACTCTTTCAAAAAACCCAAAATCACTTCTTAGCTCAAGAAATCACCATTGCTTCTACAATCTTGTAAAAAATTCTTCAAATCCTTCAAAATCAACACATAGACCATCTATTAAACCTTAGATTCATCATCTCAAGGGGGATTTACAAGACCTCAAGGAACTCTACCCAAATCAAGGGTTTTACTTGGGTTTGGCGAAAGTTTAAGAAACATAGCCTTTGCTCACCTCCAATCGTAGATCTCATATTGGGGATCACTCTTCCGGCATCAGAATGGGAAGATCAAACCTTGGCGCCACTTAAATCCATTTCTTCTTCCTCTTCCTTCCCCTTTCTTCTTCTCCGTTCTCTTTTCTCCCTTCTTTTCTCTCTCCTCTTTACTCTTCTCACCAACTCTTTAGTGTAATAATGAGAAAATGAAAAACACAATAAATGTTATTTATACCTTTTTAAAATATCCAGTAACCACATGGGTAGGTCACTCAGGTGGGCCGATGCGCCCGCCTGTGACCACCCACCTGAGGGTCAAAAATTTGTCAACCAGTGGGATTTTGATGGAATTCGACTCTCTGCACAAGGTATATTATACGTATGCACTCTAGGATTCGGCTATATACCAGCATTACCCGTACATGGCCTTATGATACGTGCATTTGCACGGCTTGGGTACACCCATCTCCTCTGGCACTGACTCGGACTTGTCTGGCCAACCTGTGTTCAAAGTCACCCTTGCCATCATGGTCCATAAGGAACCTGCCTTAACCCTCTCTGGTTAGGGTCCTGCATGGTTAAACCGGGTCAACCATGTAATTAGACCGGTTTAAAAAGTAGGGTATCACATTTCCCCCCCTTTTTGAAAATTTTGTCCTCAAAATTTACGTACCTGGTTGTTCGAAAAGATGAGGGTACTTGGCTTGGATTTCATCCTTTTTCTCCCAATATGCTTCTTCAAGTGAATGATTAGCCCACTGCACCTTTACGAAGGAAATAGAACAGTTGCGAAGGGTTTTCACTTTTTGGTCCAAGATTTCAGCTGGCTGCTCTGTATAGGTCATATTAGCTTCTAAATATTCTGGTTCCACGGGTAATACATGCGATGGATCATGACGTATCGCTTCAGCATGGATACATGGAATAAGTTATGAACATTCCCGAGAGAAGGTGGCAAAGCGAGCATGTAGGCTACTGAGCTAACCCGAGTTAAAATCTCAAATAGGCCAATGTATCTCGAGCTTAACTTACCCTTTCTATGGAATCTCTGCAACCCTTTAGTAGGAGAAATCTTGAGAAACACCTTTGCTCCTGCTTGAGACTCAAATTCTTTCCTGCGGTTGTTTACAGAGCTCTTTTGACTTGACTGAGCTGCCTCAATCTTTTCTCGAATAACATCGACCTTGTCACAAGTCATCTGTATCATTTTAGGTCCTAATATTCGGCATTCGCCTACCTCATTCCAATACAGAGGAGTTCTACACTTCCTACCATATAATGCCTCATATGGAGCCATCCCAATTGTAGCTTGGTAACTCTTGTTATAGGCAAACTCCATAAGGGGTATATATTCTTCCTCACTACCACACATTTCCATTGCACATGCCCTGAGCATGTCTTCTAATATCTGTATGGTTCGCTCCGACTGACCATCAGTCTGTGGGTGGAAAGCAGTACTTAAATTCACTTGTGATCCCAAAGTATGCTGGAATCTTTTTCAAAATCTGGAAGTGAACCTTGGGTCCCTATCTGACACAATGCTCACTGGCACTCCATACAAGCGCACTATGTTATCCATATAAAGTTGTGCTAACTTAGCCATAGAGAACTTGGTCTTGATGGGAATGAAATGAGCAGTCTGGTACATATCGTATCGTAAGCCGATCAACTATCACCCATATTGCATCCATCCCCTTAGGTGTGCATGGTAGTCCGGTGACAAAGTCCATCGTAATCCTATCCCACTTTCAGTTTGGTACTGGGAGTGGCTGAAGAGTACCACAAGGTCGATGCCTCTCAGCTTTTACTTTTTGGCATATAAGACAAGTCGCCACATATAGGGCTATTGTGATTCTCATGCTGGGCCACCAATAGTTTTGTTTAAGGTCCTTATACATCTTTGTAATTCCTGGGTGGAGTGAACCTTGGGTCCCTATCTGACACAATGCTCACTGGCACTCCATGCAAGCGCACTATGTTATCCATATAAAGTTGTGCTAACTTAGCCATAGAGAACTTGGTCTTGATGGGAATGAAATGAGTAGTCTGGTACATATCGCATAGTAAGCCGATCAACTATCACCCATATCGCATCCATCCCCTTAGGTGTGCATGGTAGTCCGGTGACAAAGTCCATCGTAATCCTATCCCACTTTCAGTCTGGTACTGGGAGTGGCTGAAGAGTACCACAAGGTCGATGCCTCTCAGCTTTTACTTTTTGGCATATAAGACAAGTCGCCACATATAGGGCTATTGTGATTCTCATGCTGGGCCACCAATAGTTTTGTTTAAGGTCCTTATACATCTTTGTACTTCCTGGGTGGAGTGAGTACTCGGAGCTATGTGCTTCCTGCACTATCTTGTCTTGTATCTCCAAATCATTGTGCACACACAACCTACCTCGAAACAATAATACCACGTCACTGGCTAAAATGAAATCAAGGTCGTTCATTGTTTGATCTTGAATCTTAACTCTGATCCATTGCAATTCAGGATCCAAAGGTTGTTTCATTATTACCTCGTGCCTAATAGACGGATGCACCTGTAGAGCTGCCAGGGATACAGTCAACCATTTAAGGTTTTCTAGTTGATATGCAAGCTTTAAGGTTGCCCCTTCATATAAGAGGGTTTCATCCATTAGCGTCGCCTCTTGTACGAGTGGTGGGCTGACTGCTAAGTATGAGAGTGACACAGTCTGTGCCTTCTGACTCAATGCATCTGCCACTACATTAGCCTTGCCAGGATGATACTGAATGTCACAGTCATAGTCCTTCATGAGCTTGAGCCATTTCCTCTGCCTCATGTTCAAATCTCTTTGGGTGAAAAAGTACTTAAGGCTTTTGTGATCACTGTATATCTCGCACTTCTCCCCATACAAATAATGTCGCCAAATCTTTAGGGCAAAAATGACTGCGGTTAGTTCCAAGTCATGAGTGGGGTAGTTCTTCTCATATTCCTTTAGTTGTGGGGATGCATACGCTATCACCTTACCGCGTTGTATGAGAACACAACCCAACCCAACCTTAAAAGCGTCAGTGTAAACTGTCATTCCACCTGTGCCTTCAGGGATGGTCAACACAGGGGCTGACACCAACCTTTTCTTCAATTCTTGAAAACTCTTCTCACATTCCTCTACCCATTCAAATTTCACACCCTTTTTGGTTAACTTAGTCATTGGTGCTGAGATCCGAGCAAAATTCTCAATGAAGGGCCGGTAGTATCCAGCCAAACCTAAGAAACTTCTAATTTCAGTAACATTCTTAGGGCTTTCCCACTCTACTACTGCTTTCACCTTATCAGGATCCACCTCGATTCCGGCCTCAGACACTACGTGTCCCAGGAATCCAACTTGCTCAAGCCAAAATTCACATTTACTGTATTTGGCAAACAATTTTTGTTCTCTCAGCCTCTGTAACACCATCCTTAGGTGTTGAGTGTGCTCCTCTTCTGTCTTAGAGTAGATCAAGATGTCATTAATAAAAATAATTACCCATTTATCAAGGACATCATAAAATACTCGATTCATTAAATCCATGAATGTTGCCGGTGTATTGGTTAACCCAAAAGATAACACTAGGAACTCATAGTGACCATACCGAGTCCTGAACGCTGTCTTGGGTATGTTGCCGCTCTTTATCTTGAGCTGATAATAGCCTGATCTAAGGTCTATCTTTGAAAATACCTTTGCACCTTGTAGTTGGTCAAACAAATCATCAATGCGTGGCAATGGATACCGGTTCTTAATGGTTAGCTTATTCAATTCTCGATAATCAATGCACATACGCAAGCTGCCATCCTTCTTCTTGACAAACAATACTGGGGCACCCTAAGGTGAAACACTTGGGCGAATAAACCCCTTCTCCAATAATTCTTGCCACTGCATCTGTAACTCCTTCAATTCGGCTGGTGCCATCCTGTATGGAGCTTTAGACACTGGAGCTGCTCCAGAAATCAAGTCTATGGTAAATTCCAACTCTCTATCAGGCAGTAGATGCATCAGATCATTTGGAAAGACGTCGGGAAATTCTTTAACCACCTTTACCTCTTCTAGAGGTGTAACCTTTGCATCAACATCAAGTACCGATGCTAAGTAACCCTGACATCCACTTTCCAACAACTTTACGGCTTGAAGAGCAGAGACGAGGACCTTTCTAGCCCGTTTCATTTTATTTGCTTGGTATACCAATTCTTTTCCTTCATTATTTGTCACCCTAATTAATTTTTCGGCACACATCACATTAGATCGATGGGCCGACAACCAATCCATGCCCAGTATAACGTCAAAATTCTACATGTTGAATTTAATGAGTTGTGCATCCAATTTATTCCCACTGATTTCCACTGGGCACGACCCATACACCTCCTTTAACTGTGTAACTTTTCCTGTAGGCATACTAGCAATCATCTCATGATCTAGTGTCTTGGGTGACATACCAAGTTTCTCAGCAAATCTCTTAGATATGAATGAGTGTGTAGCTCCTGAATCAAACAAGACATAGGCTGGTATACCCGATATAGGTAGAACACCTAGTGCAACAATGCATATAAGTATAGCAGGTTATCAACATTTAGTATAAGGAAAATATTAAATTAGAATGTCCCTGCTACCACTTCCGTGCTGGCCTCAGCTTCCTCAGCTGATAAGGCATACATTCTTCCTTGCGGTTGATTCCCCCGAGTTAAGGGAGGTCTGTACGCAGAGGGCTGACTGGAGGGTAAGGCTGGTCTGACCCGACAGTCTTTAGTATAATGCCCATGGGAATGGCAATTAAAGCAATGGATCTGTGATGCCGAAACTGGGGCGAGGCCCCTTTGCACCTGACCTGCTGTAGATGGAGGTCGGGGTGGCCTTGGGACTGTAGGCACCGTACTAGTGTTTGGGCAAAAATATGTAGAGCCCAAACCACCAGCTGGTCGAGGAAGGTAGCTAGATGGCCTATAGGGCTGTCTATATGTAGGCCCAGAACTATACGACCCATGGTATACCTTAGATGAGTTGCCCATGTCTGGAAATGGATTAGTCCTCTTCCACAATCCAGGTGTGAGGGACTGTTCTCCCTTCTGCTTATCTTCCATGGTTTTAGCCTTTTGCACAATCTGGCCATAATCTGTCAAATCTAAGACCTCGAGCACTGACCCAATAGATGCCTTTAACCCCTTTAGAAATCTTGCAGCCTTTTCTTTAGCTCACCTCATATGCCTAGGGGAAAAATGGAACAAGCTTTCAAACTGTTTCTGATACTCAAGGATAGTCTTGTTTCCTTGAGTTAAGGCCATGAATTCTGTCTCTTTACGGTCTCTGAAGCTACGAGGGTAATGGTTGGCCAAAAACAACTCCTTGAACTGCTCCCATGTGGGTTCCGGATGTGCGGCCAACAATATAGGCTTAGAGGCTTGCCACCAAGAGTTGGCTTCATTCTTGAGTTGTACGGAGGGGGCACCATATACGGAGGAGTGCGGAGGGGCACCATATACGGAGGAGTGCGGAGTGAATTGAAGGTGTACATCCAGCTTGTGGTCCCATACCAAACCCTACAGGTGGGTCTTGTGGAGTAATTATCCGAGGATGTTGACCGGGTTGAGGAAGGTTAAACTGTTGCTGTATAGCAGCTATAAATGCCTGCTGCTGCTGGAGCATTTGTTGCTGGAAGGCTTGTTGTGACTGTTGGATTATGGTTGCAACATCACCCGGAGTGATGACCGGTGGAGGATCCGAAAGTGTAGTCACAGGTGGGTCCCTTTGTGCCACACCCTGATCAAATTTTTCTTGAGGTTGTGGGAGTGGGGTTTGCCCCACAGAGCGGGACCTTCTAGGATTTGGTGGTCGACCGACTGGACGAGGACCACGTGAGGTACCTCGCACATTGCTACCGGATCTAGTACGTACCATCGTGTCCTTGCATTTGGAACATACCATACACAAACATTTGTTAAGTACCTTAGAATTTACATAGGCACATAATCATATGCCAACACATGAGGTATTGTAGTGTATGATGTCTTACAACTAGCCACAGGTTAATCCCGAAAATATGGAGCTAGTGCTTCGACAAGTAGGACAATGGTCCCACTCGACTCCTTTTTTTTTTTTTCATTATTACCTATCAATATTATATATATAGTAATCTCCCCCTCTTTTTTTGTGTTTTTCTCCCAACCGGCGGGATGCCACCGCCGGGCTGCTTGGGTTGGGCCCACCGGTCCAACTCGAGGAGGAAAACGGATAGGGCTTTTAAGCCTCTGTTTCCTCCTTTTTCTCCCATTCCTTCTCTTGGCTTACTTGGGGCGATTTTTGGGAGGTTCTTGGTGCGTCCACTAGTGATTTCACTCAACGATTCCCAGATTTTTTGGAAGATCCAAGCTCCTTTCACTCTCAAGTAAGTCTCTTCTCCATTTCCCTTCTTGGAACATGTATTTTGGAGGTTGAATTCATTTATACTCCCCAAATCTTGATCTTTTTCAGGTTTCTTTCCATAGAACAACCATTCCATGAGAATATGATGCTTTCTTTGTGATTCATTCATAGTTTTGGGCTTTACTACCCAATCTATGAGAGAAAATCCCAAACCATGCCCTAATTTCTCCAATTTGGGGTTTTCTTCTATCACTACCCTTTTCTCCCCAACTAACAACTCAAATGAAATTCCTCATCCTTGATTTGCACTGACAATGTTGGAGAGATCATGGAAATTTGTATATGCTTGAAATCCCATCTCTTTCTCATGAAAATCCATCTCTTTTCCATGAAAACCCATCTCTTTTGTGTTGGGTTTCTTGAAAAAAATTTCTAGGTTTCTATGATTCTCTTCACATCATTCCATACTTGTGGACAACTTAAATCTCTTTCATTCCTTGTGCCTCAATGTCATAATAGAAAATTTCTTTGCATAATCTTGATTGTATAATGATAGGCATTTCATTCATAGACATGTAAGCTTCAAGTTCTACACTATTATGGGATTTTTCATTTTCTTAGATTGAACTTGCACATTGAAATTTGGGGTTTTCCATCACTTCTCACTTGCCATGCTTTATACTCCTTTGTTACTTTTCTAATTTGCAACATGCTAGTGGATGTCATGTTTTGGGGGCTTCCTCCTCTTCATTTCTCCATGGTTTAACCACTCCTCTTTTTATAATACTCCACATTATGTATTTAGGTGCATTTACATATGCTTACTCACCCACCTATTTGCTTCCTTTGTTATGCAACATCCTTACTTATCATTATTCCTTCTCTTTTCTTGCTAGGATGTCTTCTCGCAAGGGCAAGGAACCCGCATCCTCTTCCAATCGACGTAGGTCCACTACTTCTAAATGGAAAAGTATAGGGACTAGTTCCCCAGCCCTTCGCACAAGGCAACAATGACATACAACCATCGATCCTTTAAACTATGATAGAGACTCTTCCGGAGTTTGAGGGTGAAAACTAATTGGCAGACCTTCCTAAAGAGGTCTGTGATGATGGAGAAGACCATGGTAATTAGTGATTTCAACAAGATTCAAATTCAAGAGAGATTTACTGCACTGGGTTGGCAGTCCATCCTTAACATCGATCTCGTCCATGCTATGAACAACTGGTTTGAAGATTCTACTGTAATTTGGAGGTCTCTTACCAGTATGGGGAATACTCAATCACCAGTATGGTGAAGGGGGTGAACATTCTCTTGACTGTGGACACCCTTGCTAGTATCTTAGATATTTCATCATTTGGGCATCAATTCTACAGTCCCCCAAGGAGGAAGCCCGTGGGCCCATCCTTAAGTTCAGAGATGTAGGACCACATTTACGAGACCATTTGTGGCAGCAAGGTGCGCCCGGATTCTGAGACAACATTTTACCTAGAGGTTCGTGTATTTGCTCGCTTGGTTCAGTTTAATTTACTCCCTAGAGGAGGTCACCGGAACCAAGTAGGCTTCATAGAGGCCTACATAGCCTTCTGCATCTATAAGACCTTGGAGGGAGGAGCCGAGCACTTATGTTTGCCCTACGTTATGCTTAAGACTATGGAGCATCATACCACACACCCTGAGGACGGAGGTTTCCCATATGGTAGGACCCTCACTAGGATCTTTGAGTTCTTTGGGGTGGATTTGAGTGGTGAGGAGGGAAAGACTCCAGTGGACAAATTTAACAGGGAAAACCTACAAAGGATGGGTCTCCAAGCTCTTATGGATGTACCTTAGGGGGCAGGAGCTTAAGGAGGTAGGGACGGGGAAATGCCCACAGGGAGGATGTCCCCATAGAGGAGAAAATTTGTGAGGAGGATGAGGATTATGTTCATCAATTCGAGGAGGAGGATTTTCTGGATGAGGATATCCTCGAGGAGGAGCCTCTTGATTCGAGAGACGCTGATCCTAACTTTGCGAGGGCTGCAGGCCCACAGCACAGATCCCCACCACCTGTGAGTGGTGCATTTGACTTTGAGAGTATGATGACTAGTATGAGGGCCTTGAAAGATGGGCAAGATCAGCTTCTGAGAAGACTAGATGAGAGTGCTACTAGAGAGGAAAATATCTTAGAAAGGCAGGCTACATTAGAGAATTCCTTCCTAAGATTGGGCGAGGATTTAGACACAACGGCCAACTCTATTTCAGCGGATTGTTCCCGGCTCCGGAGGGATGTACAACTGGTGAATTCCAGGTTTGATTACTACGACCGTCGACTCAACGTTAAATCGAGGCTTAGGAGGGATGGAGTAGTCAAGCTAGACGATGACGAGGGTCTCTGAGGACTTAGCTCACCTATCTAAATCAACTTTTTACTTGCCTCTATAATTGGACTTGCTAGTATGGTGTTATGATGTTGTTGGTGACTTGTGGTTAGCTTTGTATACTTGATAACTTATTGTAATTTAGCTGTAACAACGTTAGTTAGTCTTTATCTGTGCTTATTTGTATATATGTGTTGTCTATCAGGTGCTTATGTATGAAAAATTTGGGAAATCTTGTTTTAGCGTCGTTATGCTGCCGAAATTTTGTTAAATCCGTACTCGATGGGTTATGAAATCAAATAACTAATGTTTTATTTATTCCAAGCAAACTTTCTCTAATGCATGCTATGAAATGCAATAATTAAATGCAACCATTTTTTTTTTTTGGCTTTTAATTCTTTAAAGTTTTTACATTTACCCAATCCCATTTCCTATTATAGATTCTATGGGGTCTAAATGGTATGCTGTGAGTGGATAGAACATCACGCTCTGATACCACCGTTGTCACACCCCGTTCACATAGAACCGAACCAGTGATCGGGTTAACTCCGGTTAACCCAAACCTACCCAGATCATTTGTTACAGTACTTAACCATAGCATACACACATCTAAGATAAACGTTCAAAAGTTTAGCGGAAGACTTAATTTACCTATAAATACCCCCAATATACTTGATACCCAAATTGTAGTATATAGATAAATACATGTGGGCCCGCAGGCATGATATTTACATAAAAAGAATAACAATTCACGTATCAAGTACACAAAAAGGGGTCATCAAAAGAATCAAAAAGTAAAACTCTGTACGGTGTCAATACTGCAGTCCCGCAGCACAGCCCTCGCACGTGCAATCTGTACTATGCTCATACTCCTCGGGGACCCACCAATCCTCATATGAAAACTCAACGGTGGGGCCAGACCCTTGATCTTCAGGCTGGTGACCTGCAAAATCATCTAAAAGAGGTGCGCACGTGGGATGATCTCACTAGCTCAGTAAGTGAAAAGAAGGACCACACAACAATCCACGCAACAATCACATCCATATGCACTATATGCTATACAATTCATTTTAAATCTCATCCACCTAAACAACATTACTAAGTCTTTGGTTTGACGCTACTACAACCACAGTGCGCGTATGCTCTGGGTACGAGCCGCGAACTCCATCATGCGATACGCCCATAGGGCTGTCGGAGAAGGCCCACTATGAGTACTCAGAAAAGTAAAGCATGTCGACTATCCTAATGACTAGCCGAGCGTATGTCTAACCACCACAGTGACCCGACACCCGCAACCACTGCTTCCCCTCAAGTGATAACCCAACACCTCAACCCCTGTTGGGAAGGGTCGTAGCAGGGAAGATGATAATCCTAAACCGCATGCTCCTATATGACATATTACGATTGCATAGTGCCACCGCGTCCCATTCCACGGGCCACCAATGCACTCATTTTCAAGCCGACTACGGCATCTAGTCTAATAATGCATCATGCACAGTGATCCCGTCATGCATCACGTATGCACATCAATCATTTAGCATTGAGAATGTAAAACACAACACACATGTCATAATCATATGAGGATGACTAAGCTACACATGATTTGCATGATGACATGGCTAGTCTAGATACAAATGAATGATGCCAAACAAGCCTTGAAATAAAGTCAAACGTCCTCTCCTCACTTACTTATCGTGTACAAAGACTCACGCCCGGTACGGGTGAGATTCGATGCGAGAAACGTAAATTTTGGTGAACCTATCATAAGAGAATGGGGTTAGCATCTCACCACTTTGGGGTAAAAAATAACGAGATTTGATAACAAAAACATGTTTAGAATCATAAAAGAAGGTTGCACGTCCTTTTTGGGTCCATTCGGACACAAAAATCACGTTGGGGGCCTCTCGGGTGGGTCGGACAATACACCTGTCATGGCCCACCGATCTTCTCAGGTGGGCTGGTCAGCCCGCTGGTCCCACCCTACTGGTGGGAACTGAGGGCCTTCCTTCTTAGGCGGGCTGTTCGGCCCACCGGTCTTCTCAGGTGGGCTGTTCAGTCCACCGGTCCCAGCCCACCTGAGAGGGCAGAAAAATGCCTTTTTCCTTGAAACTTTTCCTGAGGTAATATATGGCATGCTTTGTCCCCTTTTCTATCTCTCTCTGTGCTAGCAAAGAGCCTATAGATAAGTACAACAGAAGCAGTTCTTCTTCCACCGGTGGTGTCAATACTGGTGGGTTCATAACGTATCCTTTGATTTTGTCAAAAGCTTGTTTGCATTCGTCATTCCATTCCATGGGCTGATCCTTCTTCAACAGCTTGAAAATTGGTTCACAGATTGTAGTCAACTGAGCTATGAACCTGCTAGTATATTAGATTTGACCCAAAAATCCTCGTATTTGCTTTTTCGTCCGAGGTGTGGGCATTTCTTGAATTGCCTTGATCTTGATAGGGTCGACTTCAATACCTCTTTCACTCACCAAGAGACCTAACAACTTTCCTGTTGTTGCCTTAAATACGCACTTCTGAGGGTTCAACTTCAACTGATACTTCTTGATTCTTTCAAAGAAACACCTTAGCACGGGAATATGTCCCTGCCAATCTTTTGACTTCACTATAATGAATTCCACATAGAATTTCACATTTTTGTTCATCATGTCATGTAATATGGCCATAGCTACTCTCTGATAAGTTGCCCTGGTGTTCTTTAGTCCAAAAGGCCTCACCTTGTAACAATAGATTCCCCATGGAGTGATGAAGGCTGTGTTCTCATGATCT
The DNA here is from genome assembly GCF_013358625.1 of Macadamia integrifolia. Lineage (NCBI taxonomy): Eukaryota > Viridiplantae > Streptophyta > Magnoliopsida > Proteales > Proteaceae > Macadamia > Macadamia integrifolia. The sequence goes on along the minus strand of NC_056563.1, from coordinate 25,102,783 downwards.
TCTGGGTGCATGCTTATTTGGTTGTATCCCGAGAATCCATCCATAAATGATAACAAAGCACGTCCCGCTGTGTTATCCACTAATGCATCAATGTGAGGTAATGGGAAGTCATCTTTAGGGCTTACATTGTTAAGATCTCGGAAGTCCACGAACATTCGTACCTTGCCATCTTTCTTCGGTACTGGTACGATGTTGGCCAACCATTGGGGGTACTTCACCACTTGTAAAAACCCTGTATTCCATTGCTTCCCAACTTCTTCTCTGATCTTCTCACTCTATTCTGACTATATTCTTTAGAGCTTCTGATTTACTGACTTTGCCCCAAAGTTAGTCGGCAATTGATGCTGCACGATGTTGGGGTCGATACTAGGCATATCCTCATAAGACCAACCAAAGACCTCAATGAATTCCTTCAGAAGACTAATCATCTATTCTGCTTCTTCATCATCAAGGGTATTGCCAATTTTTACCTCTCAAAGGCATTGGTTGGTTCCTAGATTAATAACCCGAGTATCCTCACGGATGGGGGTTGGGCTTTCCTTAGTTTGCATTGTTTTATTGATTCTCGATGTTTATTTAGATCATCATCAGAAAAAGGAGGCAAGTCATACTTGAAATCAGAAATTTCATTTGTGAGAGGAGTAATAGACTCAACATACAAGGACTCTAGACTCTCCTCAAGAGGGGAGGTTGACACAGAATCATAAACTACAGACTTGATAACTAGCTTGATGCTCTTGCTAGGGGTATTAAGGCTGGTTGACTCAATAACATGAGCAAAATTGAATTTTTCTCCAATGCTTGTCCAGTTCAGAAGTGGTTCAGTGGCCTGATGGATGAGGAGGTGTGGCAAAGGGCCTTCTTCTCCTTTTGAAAAAGTTACTGCTATTTCTTCTGTGGTGCAATGGTTCCTCTGGACAGGTGTTTGCTTCTTTATAAATACCAGCTGATCAATCTCATACTCTCGGAAGCCAAACTTTCTGAGGAGTGAAGATTGGTGGAGACTGCTCAATCCCTTTTCTATAAAGTCCATCTTTCGAGCCTGTTGAGGGATGCCATCCCGGTTCCTCGATCACATCTTTGACCACAGTCATGAGACTTCCCATTGCAATTGGTTTGGGCATAGTACATACAGGCCATCATTCTCTGTGCTCTTCTTTGCTTTGCATACACACTTCTTCCTCTGAAAGGATGAAGCTTAAGCTCATGTAGCTTTCAGGATCTTGGCTCTCGTAGGAGAGAGCAAATGAAGCCTTTCAAATCAATGGGAAGCGACAGACTCCAGGTGAGCCTTATCTTCTTCTCCCATTCTCTCTTCATGAGAACTCGAGGACTAGGTGCCTCCTTCGATTGGATTAATGTTGTAGGATCACCAGAGGAAGACCCAATCTCAATCAGTGCAATTTTTTCTAGCCCAGTGATGTAACTGTCTTGGTCACTTTCATTGACTAACATTTTCTTTTGTTCCACTTCATGAGTCACCCAGTCGAACTTGTCTTGAAAAAACACTTCAAATCTGGGTTGCATCTTTGCTGCAGTTTTATTAAACTATGGCTCCACATTTCCATAAAAGGGAAAATCCTCTCCATCTTTTACAAAATACCCATTGGGAGTAGGATAGTAAGAGACAGAGATCTTCCTAGTCATCCTTAGCACTTTCTGCCCCTTGGTGGTCGGAGGATTGTACCTGAGAGCATTCTTTCCTTTGTTCACTGCCAAATTAGGCTGCTTTGGAACTCCCTGATGATATTTCCCTAGTCCCATGCCAGGAAAATATTGTATATTCTTCATCATCTGATTCACTGGCGGACTTCAGATGGCTTTATAGTTAGTTGGGACTTTCTCCTGTGGCCCTTCTTTGGTAATGGCTGCACAAGTTGTATCTAATTTAAAACTACTCAGTTGGACTTCCTAGTCCTATTCTTCCCCATTTTCAATATAGGCCAAAGTATTCACCACTTCGAGATCTCTAGTTACTGTGATCACCTTTCCTTTATAGATGAATTTCATTTTTTGATGGAGACTAGAGGACACTGCCTTCATAGGATGCAACCAAGGCCTTCCTAAGAGCATGTTAAAGGCCGTCGGTATATCAATGACTTTGAAATTAATGTCAAACTTCACTGGGCCAATCTTTATAGCAAGGGTAATGCTGCCAAGGATCTTCCTCTTGGTATTGTCATACGCCTGTATGGTTTGGGTGGTTGGCCTCATTTCGTCCAAGTTGATGCCAATACTTTTTTCCGATCTCAATGGTAGCACATTCAAAGTGGACCCATTGTCAGCAAGAACCTGGGGAACCACTTTGGCAAGGCATTCTACTATGATGTGGAGAGCTCAATTGTGCTGGACCCCTTTGGGAAGCTCTAAATCTAAGAATATCAAGGACTGCACCGAATATGTTGCCCCTACTATATGTGCCAAATGTGCCGAATGTATCTCGATCGGCACCTGTACATTGGTGAGAGACTTCAAGACTGCTTCACGGTGTGTGGGGGATGCCATTAACAATCCCCACATTGAGATGTTTGCTTGGGACTTCTTGAGTTGAGCCAAGATTAGGTTTTCTGGTTCTTTCTTCAAGCTGCTAGTTTCGACCTCATTAGCCCTTGGTTGTTCTACTGCTAGAGCCTTGCCCTTCAAGCTGCTAGTTCCATCATGTCGACAGGTTTCTTTATAATTATCTCTATGGGATAGCAGTCCTCATCATCACTATTTGTTAGGGTGATCATCCCTACGAAAGAATCATCTTCTTCTTCTGATTCTCTTTCCTTGCTTTTGGTGGGAAGTCGAGGTCCTCCACAAATATCCACAACCCTGGCTCATAGCTTATTGACTGCATTGCAAAGCTGTTGGAATGCAGCGTCTACCGCCTTTACGAAAGTGTCATTTGGCCCTATTTCCTCTGGATCATCCAATTGCTCATGATAGTAACGATCATTGATTGTTACTTCACCCAGCCTGTCGCCAAATTCTTCCACCCTCTCTTGCATTCTCAATGTATTGGAGTACACTTCACACAACTTTTCCTCCATCTCTAATGTGGATTCAGATTCATCCAGATAAACTTGCATTGGCTCTCTAGATCCTTCATCACTTTCTGAATCTGACGTAGAATCATCTCCTCCCATATAGAGAGAAGGGTAAATGCCACCTGTCTGATCAACTATTAAATCATCCACTAATAGCATAGACTGAGAAAGATGTTTAGTGATCTGGTGAGTAATAATATTCTGACTCATCATCATTGTCCTTGTAACAAGGTCCTTGGTAGTCATCCCAATCTAGACGCCCATCATCCTCTTGAGAATCAGAGTCATCTCCATCCTTTTCATCTTCATTCTCATCTTCATCGTCATCGTCATCATCCTCTTCTTCATTGATTTCTCCCTCACTTGGTTCTTCATCAGATTCTTCTGGTCCATCAAACTCTCTGGCATCCAAATGCTTGTAGTATTCAAAGTGTATGGACCAGAAGATTTCCATAGGATTGGTCTTGACATCAATGGCTTGAAGTTGGACCAATCCTGGCTCATCATCCTCAGTGTCACTCCCTATGTGGATTAGGGAGATGTGTTCTTTAACCTATTCCCCTATGGCCAATGCGGTTACTGCTCTAAGAAGATCAACTGTAGCCTCTTCAATTACCTCTAGATTGTCCTGAAGATGTAACAGGCTGAATTAGAGAAGTGGGATCACCCTCCTAGTCTTCTCCTAAAGCATTCATTGTTCCTATTGATGAAGTCATCTTTGGGGAATCTGGTAGTGCAAGCATATCCTTCCAATTGTACCCATCCGTCCATCCTTCGTTTAGATTATACACCAAACCTTGAGAATGGGATTTGTATGAGGGTGATGAGGGATACGAAGCAGGGTGTTATGAAGATGATGTAATGTGAGAGGTAGAATATGAAGATTGGGGGTGATAGGATGAGGAGATTCCTTCTCCTTGATGGTGGGGGGAAGGTTGATGGTATGGTGGAGGCTAATAATATGGTGAAGGTGGGAGGTATGGTGGAGGTTGGTTATGTGGTGTGGTGGATTCTTCTGTTGATGAGGAAGGATTAACGATGGGAGTCCGATCTTTTGATTTTCTTCTGATGATTCTCTTCTTCTGGGAGTCCTTATTATTCCAACCCTTTGACTCATGATTTTCCAATAAGCTTTAGCATTCATATGATTCTTCCAAACTCTAGGTACAATAAGTTGAGTGGGATCACTCTCTATAGTTTATTCATCCAGATTGTTTACATAATCAGGGAGTGAATTGGTATTGACATTGGGAGGCTGCTTAACGTTGACCTTAATGGTTCCATTGTCGACCAAGTCCTGAATTACATGCTGTAAACCTAAAATTCTTTTAGTATTGTGCCCTTTCTGAGTGTGGTAGGCACAATATTCATGATCCCTATACCAAGCTGGAGGAGGGTTGTTGATCACTCATGGAGCCACTGTCCTGAGTAATCCTTTCTTCTTTAACTTCTCATATATGGCCGTTACGGGCATTCCCAAATTAGAAAATTGCCTTCTTGGGCGAGGGGCCTTTTGAGCAGGTGCATTTGCTTGTATTATGAAGGGCTGTGAAGAAGTGGCTGGTGAGACTGACTGCTGAACTGTACTCACCATATTAGTTTCTGGACCCTTTCCCTGTCCAACTTAGGTGTTCTTGCTTGCATCTTGGGAGGAGCCTTGATACTGAGCCTCTCAAAATTCTATTCTCCATGCGTGTTCCAGTGGCTATTAAGGTATCAAAAGTTTGCAAATGCTGATAGTAAAGAACATCATAATAGGGATTTGATAGGTTTTCTATCAACATCTTCACTTGCTCTGCTTCTGAAGGCCGATATGCCATCTTGGCGGCCTTATCTTTAAACCTCATCAAGAAGGCAATGAATCCTTCTCTAGGCTGCTACCTCAAAGTCTCAAGTTCTCATCACCTCACATCCACTTCGGTGTTGTATGAGTAGTGTTTGGTGAAGGCTTTCACCACCGTCGCCCAATTCTGAGTTTGGGATGACTCTAACTGTGTGAGCCACCTTAGTGTTGGTCCTGATAGGGTTAGCATAAAGGCTTGCCCCATCTAGTTATCTGGAAGCTGCCACGACTTGGCGATGCTGAGGAAGCTTTAAGTTAAGCTTTGGGGTCCCCTGACCCGTTAAACCTATCACTCTACCACTTGAATTTCTCAAGAATCCTTACCCTAGAAAAGAAACTTATTTCATTAGAATCTATTATTTGACTTTCCAAGCCCTTTCCTGCTCGAAACATATTTTCCAATTGCTCCCAAACTTTTCATTCTCTATCCATTTCTGGAGGTTCCATTCGAACATGTGCGGCAAACTCCTCTTCCTCATCTTCAATTGCTACCCTAGGAGGAGGGACCCTAGAATAGGCTCCTTATTGACCATTCAGATGGGTAGGTGAAGATCCTCTTTGATCGGTTGGCCTGACTTGCTTTAGTTCTTTTGAGTCAACTCGGGAAGAGTTCCCACAATAATCTGTAGCTCCATTCTGATCCACATCTCCCATAGCCGATGCCGGCTCATTCCTAGGATTAGTTCTGGGAAGATTCTGAAGTGCATGCAATATCTGAGCTATCCCTCTCTTTACTTTAGCCATTTATATTTGTAAGGTCTCGAGGGGATAGACCCAGTCTTGTTCGGGTGATTCAGAGTCATGTGGGTCCATACTAACTGGGCTATAATAATTTGGTAGTAGACAATCTTAGAGAGATGACAGAGGTAATACTGGACTTAGGCGAGTCAACCAATTACCCTTACACGTCCAAAGGGACCGTGGAGAATACTTGAGGTGTGGAATTGTGCCTAAACCAAAAGTGGCTTATTTTAGGATTCTTGAATTCCCAATCCCTTGTTTGCATATTCACTAGATTAACCACCAATGATCCATCCAAAGTTAGTCCGCTTAATGATAGGGGGTGGATAGGGTTTGATGCCTCTGGTCCACCTAATGTCATAAGTGGGAGATTCATACAAATGGCTTATCTAATATATTCCCATAAGATATTCCATGTAATAAAGTTATACGTTCCTTATTATTTTTCCCACTAGGTGTCCTACCTCTTGATTTTCTCGGGACTTCTCAGGACTTGACATGAATTTGACGAGATTGCCCCTGAGTCACGTATTTGGACTTTTTCCTTAAGGAGGAGGGACACCTTTTATCCGAAACCCACTTAGGAAAGCAATTCTTTACATCAGAAATATAATATAAGAACATTCCTCTTCAAGACTACAAACAAGTTCTACAGTTAGCTCATGGCACTCATAGCTCCTTCATCTATTTCATACATGATGCGAGCATGCGGTGGATGCAATAGGACTGAAAGTCATCAAAGTGGTCCACGATTCTTTTTCCAATCACCTCCTGATTAATGTGTATTCCTCCATTATTTGTGTGTAGTTCTCTTGTAATAGTTTTTTCCCTTTTCACCTTAGTGGACTGGTGGAAAAATTTTGAGCATCTATCTCCATATTTCAGCCATCTATTTCTAGATTTTTCCACCGATAGCTTTTCCTGAAAAAGCACTGCTTTATTAAGATCACCTCTAGCTGCTTGTTCCTTCTCAAAAAGCTCATCAATTGACCCATCAACCTCTATTTCCTTCATGATTTCTTCCAGATTATTTTCCATCTTTAATACCTCTTGATCAATGTGAGGAAAGACCTCCATAGCCCCTGCTAGCAATGGACCTTTACGCCTTGTCAATTTTTTGGTGACCACATAAAGTGGGGAACCATTAATTGGTATACTCCATGAAGTCCGCACAAAGGCTTTAAAGTCCTCATGATCGAAAGGGTGCATTTATCAGCTTTGGCACACCTTTACATTCTACAACTAGAGCTGAATGGTCAGAATAACCACGTGGCAGCACACATTGAGCACTTCCTGTGAACTTGTTCATCCATGCATCATTGCACAAGCTACAGTCCAAAACTGCCCTGACATTTCCGCACTGCCTATTATTCGTCCATGTGTATTTGCAATCAATAGAGGGAAGGACTGTGACACTAGATGTCTCCATGAACGCCGTAAATTCTTCCGCTGGACCCAAGTTGAAATTCTCAGGGCCTCTCTTTTCATGAGAGAATAGACAGGCATTAAAGTCCCCTATTATCATCCATGGTTGCATCAAACCTGAAATGGTGCATAAATCGCACCACAGCTGCCTACGCATCAACCTAAAACAACTAGCATGTACAACAGAAATAAAGCATTTAACACCCTGCACCTCCATATGCATTGTAATATGCTGGTCAGAGGATAGAACTACTGAAGGTCGCTGAATGCTTTCCTTACAAAAAAACCAGATATTTGGATTTGCATCTACTCTACTATTAGTAATAAAATCAGAATTGTATCCTAGGGATGAAAAGAGTTTACAGGGACACTTATTTGGATTTACTTTTGGCTCTGCCAAACACAGTAGTAGCGGAACATGCTCCCTGATAAGCAATTTGAGTTCAGCTCGTGCACGCTTATTTTCTACAACCCTTATATTCCAAAAGATGCTCTTCATTGGGTAACTATTTTGGTGCTATGCGTAACTCGACGACCTTCATTGCCCTCATTGGATATCTGGTTTAACAGCCCATCCACCATTAATAGCTTAGCTCCTCTTCTCTTCTTTTTGTTCACACATTGAGCACTTATCTCTGAAACATCCCCCACATCGACCCTATTGTTGCATTTCTCCAATGGCCTGGGCAGACAATCTTGCTCAGTTGTGGCTTGAGATAGGTCATACTCCACAATAGCAACTCAACCCCCATCGAATATTGCTACCATCATCGGAGTAGATATTGGATCGCTAAGAACTTCCATGTTTGCAATGTATGTGATGAATTAAAATCCAGAACCACCTCTATATCACCCGCACAATCCTCCTCTTCCACAATAGCAGCAAACTTAGCAGCACCATAATCCCCCAAATTTGAAACCAAATTGGCTCTTGAGTGCACCCTCGTGCTATCCTCCCTTGCATCCTTACCTCCCAAAGCTGAACGTTTGTTCTCCACTGAAGCCAAATCAAGATTTTGATTCTCTATTGTAGTATGGACTTGCCTAGGCCTCCATTGCCTTTGCTGTCTTCTAAGCCTATATTGTTAGTCCACATAAGTTGCCCCAGGTATAGCAGGCTCAGCCTCATTCTCCTTAATGTTCAATTGGCATGTTGCGGCCCTATGCCCATACCGGCGACACAAAGCACAATGGGAAGGCGGATCCTCAAATTCCACTACCTATTAGAATACAAAAAGGTATGCCGAGGTGAGATTCTCCCTCTCCACATAAATTTCTTCCACTCTTGCCTGTGAATCGTCCACATCTACATATACCCATGTAAAGTGGCCATATTACGATTCCCTCATTTGTCGATCAATGGCCACAAGTCGGCCCACAGCCTTAGCTATTGAAAGGAGGATTACTTCGTCCCAGTATTCTTGCGGGAGATTTGGAAAACGTATCCAGGTTAGCCTATTGGTCATTTCTTCCTCATCTACTTTGAACTCTGAATGCCATTGCTGAAAACCCAGAAGTAATCCATCAAACCTCACTGGTCCTCTCTTTCATATGGCCATCATCTCCGCTTCAGTATGAAAGCGAAAAAGTACAAAACCTTTGCATAAGGATTTAAGATAGACTTCCTCTTTAAGTTCCTAGGACTGAACCAAGGGTTGAACCCTATCCATTGAGGTGATTCTGAAATTAACTTTTCCAAGAAGTGCAAACCTGTGATGTTGAACCTGTCACACATATGCTTCATGTGGGATTTTAATCCAAGTCATGTTGCCCAAGCTGTGACATAAGAACTCTGTCGTTCTTCTTGAGGATGCTCTTCCTGCTACTATGCTTCTTGTGGTCGTGCCTGAATAAGTGCTTCTTGTGGACGTGCCTGAACAGGTCTCCCCTCACCTGCATGAAGAAACCGCCTCCACTTGCAAAACTTAGAGTCGTTAATGGAGCACGGCCTGGAATGAGATGCACCTCTCCCACAAGAAACGGATCCATAGGCCAGCCATCCCCACAACCTCCTTCTAGTCTTTGGTGGCCATGGCCGTCATGAAGATCAGGATTTCCTAGCAAGGAAACCATAGGAGCGTTGCACATTCTCCTTTCTACAAAACCGGTGCTTCTCTCTCCTAAAAGATTATGTCTCCTACGTCTCCACACACTCCTAATTCGTTCTCACTCAGTTGAGGGCTAGAATTTGTCATTTTAATGTGGTCCTTGAAAAGGTTTCAAATAAGCTTGTAGGGTGGAAAGGAAAGTTGCTCTCAACAGGTGGTAAAATTATTCTAATTAAGCATGTTTTTTGCAGCATCCCAATCTATTTACTTTCTACTTCTTTGGTTACCATTGGTAATTGGAAAAGATTAGAAACCTGAATTTCTAATTTCTTATGGGGTGAATCAGAATTTGGAAGGATACATCATTGGGTTAGTTTCAACACTCTTTGTCTCCCTGTAAGTGAAGGTGGAATAGGAATAAAATCTTTTAGAGATATGGACACTTGCTTTCGGTTGAAATCCTTATAGAGGACTTGCACTAATACATCTCTTTGGTCTACATTTTGAAAATCAAAGTATTTGAGAGGTGATCATCTATTTATAGCTACTTGTCCTACTAATGGTGCAAAAACTTGGAAAAGACTTTTTATCCTTAGAGATATATTTTTTGAAAATTCTAAGTGGTTGGTGGGTGAAGGAAATTTAAATTTCTGGCTAGATAAATGGACGGATTATGGTCCTTTGATTGGTTGTTTGAGCAATGTTGGGGGTGTTGATATATCCATGCAGGTTAAGGATGTTGTTGATACTGATGGTTCTTGGAACACAACTTTATTACAACAAAAAAATGTTCCCAATGATTTACAAAATTACCTGAAGTCTATGATTATTCCTATTTCATTTGTGAAGGATAGAATTATTTGGATGCTAGTTGTGTCTAGTGATTTCTCTGTAAAGTCTACTTGGGAAATTATTAGATCGAGGTCCGAGAAGATTGGTTGGGATAAATCGATATGGGCTTCTTCAGTCCCAATCAAGATATCTTTTTTCAATTAGAAGTTTTTGAAAGGTAGAATTCAGTTTGATAGATCCATTCAAACCTTAAGGGTGAAAATTGCATCCAAGTGCAACAGCTGTGCCAACCATCACATTGAGGAGATTCGTCATCTCCCCATGAAAGGTGTTCTCTCTAAAAATATTTGGGGTTTCTTCTTCCAATTATTTGGCATCCAATGTGATAATTTTCAAACCCTTTTTTCAAAGAGTTTGTTTTCTACAATATTTATCAGATAGAAAAAGGAATCAGCTTGATTTTTTTATTGGGATCCTTTCTAATCTCCTTACCCTTCATGAAAAACTCCAAATCCTATAGATACAAGGCTGAGGTTAGCACCCGAACCAAGACATGGGAAAGGCCAAAGGAATAGGGATTATAAGATCTTGGAAATGCTCTATGTGATGGTACAAGGATAGTCCCAGGTTGAAATACATCCGGCTAAGCTCTGAATACTCCTAAGGAGATACCTGTGGGAAGTACATTAATTACATGGAGTCTAGAAAGGAAAAAGAGGAAAAAGTGGGAATACTCATGCAGTCGAAGGGTACCGGAAGGCCAAACTCCATGTCCTACTCGGTCTATCAATGAGGCATCTTCTGAAAGAAAGTATTCGCTGAAGCAATTTGGATCATCCTACCAGTAGGGATGGCCATACAATAAATAATCAATACGAGGGTTCCGATCATTACCTAAAACTCCACAAGTGTAGTGTTACACCTGTGACCTAATCCGGTCAAATTTGAACTGTTGTGACAGGCTTCGGATCAGAGATCAGATGTACGATCGGGTTTTGGTTCGTGGTTGCGCATTTTCAAAGGGGTAGAGATGACCCCACGTGTTCATGCATTTCATGCCTATCTAGTTGGAGGGGATTCATACCTTCTGATCCCATATAGTAAGTGACCCGACTCCCCACACTTGAATTCTGGTATGCATCATAATTATCGAGAATCATTTGGCATGACCGAGGGAAACCACTCGTGCAAGACCAACCCTGGGACAACAAGCTGTCAAGACAGTAGGCTGGCTTGACCACCAGAAACAAGCCATCGAAAGCAGCCTGGGTATGAATCTGGTGCCTGTTTCTTGTGCATCCACTGGTTGCTGTTGAGGTTTCGATGCCTGTGGGTCCCGCCACTCACATCGTAAATGGTTTCAGATGATCCCAAATCATCCTTCACATCTTCCTCTTGATGTGAACACCTTATGGACCCAATTGTACCGGTCCTCATCATAACCCAATTGGTTCAAAAGTGCCCCAAACCAAATGGACCCTAAGAGCCAACTTAAGTTATAAGTTGGGAAATGAGGATTCATTCCTCATTTCCCTTGTGCCCAATGTAGGAGAGGAGAGAAAGAAGAGAGGAAGTAAGAAGAAGAGGAAGGAGAAGGGGATTGAAGGCCTTCCTTGGTGCCAGCTACCGCCTTGTTGCTGGAATCGCCGTCGGAGGTAAGTACAACCTCCTATGCCTCTCTCTCTCTTCATTTTGACTTAAGAAAAGCTAGGTATGGATGGAATCTTGGTGTACACACCATGTTAGGGTTTTATGATGGGTGTTCTACCCTCCCGGTGTTGTTGTTGAGCTTGAACCAAGCCCGATGAGCTCCAGCAACATGTAATACCAAAAGACCAACTAGGTTTCCATCATTCGATCGACGTATCTCCCAAACGGCTTGGTGGAAATGGAATTTTATTAGCTTAGAATGATGCTATAAACATCCCCTACAAAGTGCACAGAACAAATCCTAACAGTCGGACCCAAGCCGAAATAAACACAATCGATCGTAAAACAGGTGAGGGATGGACTGTGCTCACATACTTAGAATTAGTTGTTTAATTAAAATTGTCATTTCACAATCATGATATGAATTGTATGGAATGTATGACGGGATCCGGTGTGGCCAAGGTGTTTCTGGTACCATGATCACCATATGTATGTTGGATGTGTGTGTGTTTGTGATGGAATCCGATGTGGCCGAGGTGGTACCGGTGCCGTGATTGCCGTATGTACGATGCATTCATGCATTGATTATGTACATTAGAGTTAGTTGTAATCGCAGGTTACACTTTGTGGCTAAGGTCTCGCTGGTATCATGTACCCTGGGACTACATTTGGAAATGGATACGCTTCGTGGCTGAGGTCTTGCCGGTGTTGCGTAGTCCATACTCAGCTGCTATTTGTATGCTACATTAGGTAAACGGTCTCGGGTTTCACTTTGTGGCCAAGGTCTCACTAGTATCGTGTACCTTGGACTGTATTTGGAGATGGATTACACTTTGTGACTGAGGTCTCTATGGTATCATGTAATCCATACTAACTGTATCATTATGAAGGTATGTAGTATATATGTGGTTAGGCATCACTCCCTGTGCTATGCACCCTTGCCAATAGGGGTTGAGGTGTTGGATAACCCATTGTTGTATGTTTGATGAGCCTTTTTGAAGTGCCACTCCCACGATACAATGTGATTGTTGCTAGAGGCGGGAACCTATTCGGCGTGGTTGATGTGTTACTGATGCCATGACTGCTAGGAGGGGGTTATCAGGGGTTTTCTGGGTGACCCATGGAGGCATACGGGGGCCGGTAGGCTTCTAATCACGGCTAGGGTTTGTATCACTACATAGTCGATGTCATTTCTGAGACGAAAGATATAGCCTAATGCACCGTCGTAGCATTTACCAGACTTAGTTTGTATTGTTAGGTGGATAATAAATAAATGAACTGCATCACGAGCATCATGGACTATGTGTTTAATTTTCACAATCATGACTCATAAATTTTTACTACTATTGACTTGGTTGGATGTGCTTGACCCCACCCCTCACTGAGCAAGTTGGAAAGCTCACCCCACGTATACACCTCATTTTAGATGATGATGCAGGTATTGTGGTACTGATGGCGGGTGATCTAATATCTTCTGGGTTGGAGTACGGTGTGAGCAACTGGTGGATGCCAAAAGTGGAGGAGCACAAAAAGGACTATGCTTGAGACCACTGTGCTTACGCCGCACCATGAGATTGTATATCATCTTTTGATACTTTTGGATATAGTTGTGAATTGTATATTTTGAGATTATAGTATATGTTATGGATGAATGTAACAGAATAACTTGGTTATTGCTATTATATTACCATTAGATGTTTGCCCCATTTTATTTATAAATTCCGCTACTATACTCTGATTCTGCTGCTTATATTGGTTTGTATTGTGAGATTGTGAATATATTAAGGTACTGCTATCAGAGATCCTGGTAGGTGGTAAGACAGGTACGTGTATTACTCACAGCGCCGACATTCCTAATGGTAAATTGGGTCTACTTTAAGGTGGGGTGTGACATGCAGAGCCTTCACGTGATCTTAGCCATTTCACAGTGAGTCCTTCCCACACGTACAATTTTGTATTCCCTTGGATCCAAGCTCCTCTACAATAGTTAGGGTTTTCATAAAACCCAAATCATCAAATTCGCTCACTCCAAAAGGAAGAGAGAGATGGGAGAGGCATTTTCTAGAGGAGGGTGAGAACCGTGAGAACTATTCTCTCGTCCATAACTTGTTTTGGTTTAGTCAATATTATACCTTCTTAGCTAATCAAAATCCCCTATTAGTTAGTGTTTTAGTAACGTCCAGCTAAGTAATGGGTTTCCTATTTAGAGCCAACAACTAAACCAAAACCAATCTTATCATATAAGATAAGATCAAATTTATTAGGAAAATAAATAATTATAAAATTATTTTCTTACCAATAGGAAAATAAATAATGTGAAATTCTTTTTCCTAACAATCTCCTCCATCCTAGTATGAGATCTCATCTCTTATGAGGATCCAAAATCTTAGATCATAAAAAGAATTCATGATCATTAAAATGTTGTATATGTAGGTTGAACCTATAAGAAAGGGGTAGGGTCCCACTGGGATTCAACGTAGCATGCTATACATCTTAACAATATTGTATTCATAATACAGAGTTACTTAACACATGTGATGCCAGGTGATGTAACAATTATTTTCCAATTTAGGTAGATTATTATGCATTAGTCCCTCCACAATACAATATTACATTATAGACTAAGAGACATGTGTATACTTTCATATCCCCAGTCTATAGAAAATATTTCAGAGATTCTGTAATTCTAATTGGACCAAGAAAACAATTTTAAAAATTATTTATGAAAATAAATATTAATAAATAATATTAATTTTAAAAATTTTTATAAACTATTTACAAAAAATGCCACCAGTACCGGATTTATTGTTGGGAAACATGTCCACACTCCTTGCCATGTTTTGGTGTTAACAAACAAACATACATCTTTTAACTTGGTTTGATAAAATGTGATTATCTTGAAGAGAGTGTAATTAGCTTGAAGAAACACTTAGAAGGTCGAATCAAGACATGAAGCTTAAAGACATGGAATTGCAAACAAGAAGAAAAGAAGATAAAGTGCCAAAGAGCGGAAAGTTCAAGTGAAGAAGAAGACCACTAGGATAGATTAGTCACTTTAATGTAATTTGTAATTTCCACATATATATAGATGCACTCACCACATGCATGTGCATTGCATCATACTAGAATGACCATAGAGCATTCCTTGACCAAGTATGGAAAGTCTCTAAGTGGTGTGGAACACACATTAACCTGACTCAAGGGTATTTTATGAAATCTTAAAATTAGTATCAGGAGATGAAACCTTCATAAAAGTTGTAGGAAATTGAGTTATGATTCCAACGCAATTGATCTCAGATCAATCTAAAGTTGGACCAAAAATTTATGGTCAAAACACTGACGACTGGTCAGTATGAGAGCATTCTGTCAAAACAACGCATGTCATGTTGGCGGTCGACCGGTTGGAAGCCCCAGTAGACCGGAACTGTCCGAGATCATAGGCGGTCGACTGGCTGAAAGTCCCAATTGACCGTTGACTGGTTGGAAGTGCCCCAACAGTTATATTTTGCCTTCAACGGCTCTTGGCAGTCGACCGGCTACCGATGGCGATCGACCGGTGGTCCCAGAATATGTCCGTTAGAGCCTGATTTCCTGCCTAAAATGCTTCACTAAGTTCACCTATAAATACCCAAACCACTCTTAATTAAATTTTTATTAAGAAAGAGCTTTAAGAGCATTATTGCAAGCATTCAAGAATTTTATTTCTACTTGAGTTGTTCTATTACACAAATCCCAACAAAAGGCTCAAGTCTCAATCAAAATCCTCTACTCTTTCCTGTGCAAGTCAAAGCCATAAGAGAGGACTTTACAAAAGGTGCATCATTCATCATTTATTATTCATTCTCATCATTTGCACCACACTAGAGGTATTCCTCTTATTCCACTATTTCTTGTTTATTTCTGTTTTTACAATTCTAGACTGTACTTAGGATTGTAAGGGTTCTCTTATCCTAAAAAGAGAAAGGTGTCTCTCTACCTCCAAAAGAGATTGTAAAGGCGTCTCTCTGCCTGGAAAGGGGATTTGTAAGGATACTCTTATCCGTGAAAAAGATTGTAAAGGTTTTCTTCCCTACCTACTGTACTAAAAGGGAGAACTAGTGGAATACCTTACAAGAGGATTCTTGTAGGGAGTGGACTAGACTCGAATTGAGTCGAACCACTATAAATCTTGTGTTGTGGTTGTACTTGTTTTATTCTCTCCGCATTATTTTAACTTGCAGTCACACTTGTGACCTATTTATCGAAAAGAGTTAAATTCCACTAGTGTAACCTATTCACCCCTCCTCTAGGTTATTTCAATTGGTATCAGAGCGGGAGCTCAATTTATTTAAGACTATATCGTCTTAAAAGTGAGCCAAAGACTATGGCCACATTCCAAGGACCACCAGAAGACATGAATGCCTCGAGACCCCCTTACTTTAATGGAGAAAACTTTTCTTTCTAGAAGTGCAGATTTAAGAATTTTGTGTGTGGTCACAACATTCTTGTATGGAGAGCCATAGAGAATGGACCATACACCATCACCAAAATAGTTGATGGAAAGACAGTACCGAAGGATGAAGGAGAATGGACGGCTGAAGACATCACTCTCATCCAGTACAACTTCCATGCTATCACGTTCTTTCAATGTGCCCTCAATGAACAAGAGTTCAACCGAGTCATAGCATGTGACACAGCCAAAGAGATTTGGGATATGCTTCTTGTCACACATGAAGGTACAACAAAGGTAAAAGAAAGAAAGGTAGACCAACTCGTTTCTGATTACGAATCCTTCTCTATGAAAGAAAATGAGTCGATAACTTCTATGTTTACTAGATTTACTGATATTGTGAATAATATCAAAGGTTTAGGCAAGACTTATACTAACGCTAAAAAAGTCAGGAAAATCTTAAGAGCCTTACTTGTAGCTTGGAGACCCAAGAAAACAGTACTAGAAGAAGCCAAAGATTTGACAAAAATCTGCTTGGAATACTTGCTTGGATCTCTACAAACTCATGAAGTAGAGCTGAACGCCGACAAACCAAATCCTGAGAAAAGGAGAACCATAGCTCTAAAATCAACTCAAACTATTGAAGAAGTAAGTGATGATGAAGAAGATGAAGAATTCGACATGGAAAAAGAAATTTCACTCATCATGAGGAAATTCAACAAGTTCCTCAAAAAGAAAGGAAGATTTCAACACAAGAACAAATCCTACGGTGACAAATCCTATGGGGAAAAAGGTAAAACAAAAATTAAACCCAAGGAAATCCCTTCTAAAGATATAGTTTGTTTTGAGTGCAGAAAGCCTGGACACTTCAGAACCGAATGCCCAAATAAGTCAAAGAAGAAGGCTTATGTAGCCACATGGGACTCAAGTGATGAAGAGGAGAAAAGTGAATTTGGAGAAGAAGTCACCAACCTCGCCTTGATGGCCATCGGAGATGAAGAACAAGAGGTATGTCAAACTCGACCTGAACTTTTAGTAAGGGACTCTAATGAGGAACTTCAAGAAGCCTTCGAGGCCTTATATGAAGAAAGTATAAAATTAGAGTCTGATAAAAATAAACTTGAAAAAGAGGTTGACACACTAAATAAGAGAGTGGAGGCACTAACCTCAAAGGTAAGTGAACTGGAAGAAGAAAACTTCAAGTTGAACTCCACCCTCTGCACCTTTACCCAGGGGCAAAAGAACCTTGACAATCTTCTTGGTTCTCAAAGGAAGGGTCCAAATGAAAGAGAATGACTGGGTTATAATGGACAAAATCCATCTAGAAATGAGAATCCAAGAAGGGGTGACCAAAGAAACCAACCATCCACCTCTTACATTAAATGTAGTTTTTGTAAAAAGACATGACACTCCATAAACTAGTGTCACTCCAAGAAAAAGAAGAAACCCAATTCTCAAACTGAGAGATCAAGAGTTAGCCATGCCTACTACTACAGACCCCTAAGAAGGCAATATAGGTCTCAAGAAAACTCTAGACCTATGCCTAGGTATAGAAAATCCCAACCTCAAAGAGAATACTCTATTGAGAGGCCCCAAAGACAATTCCAAGGGTACAAGAACTATCCTAGGGAGACTTATAGACCACAAGGGAAATACCAAAACCAAGGACTCTATAGATTTCAAAGATACTATACTCCTCAAAGATCAAATGGATCTTATGAAAAGCAGAGGACTCAAAGAAACCTAAAGCCATTCCAAAGGCAAAACCAAAGACCCAAAAAGTACAAAACCATTTGGGTTCCAGTCAGAAAGTTTGACACTAACAACGATGGACCCATGAGATTATGGGGACCAATGTATGATTAAATTTCTGTTATAGGTTTGCTTGAAGAATAAGGTGGAAGCTGAATGGGTCATGGACAGTGGATGCTCCAAACACATGACATCCAACAAGAACCTATTCTCAAGATTACGGGACTACAATGGAGGATGGGTCTCCTTTGGAGATGATAGCAAAGGAAAAATTGCTGGTATTGGAAAAATAAAACTTAGAGGTATTTCAATCTCAAACGTTTACTTTGTGAAAAATTTGAACTATAATCTCCTAAGTGTAAGTCAATTATGTAGCATTGGATACAAAGTAGAATTCAATGTCTCCCATTGTTGCATCAAAGATGCAAATGATAATCTAATACTAAAAGGGTCTAGGAAAAACAATATTTATGTTTGTATACTTGATGAAGCAAGTTCCTTAAATGCATGCTTGGTTTCTAACCATAGTGAGTCTTCATTATGGCATAGAAGACTTGGACATATAAATGTCAAGTTGATTCAAACCATAGCATCCAAGGATCTCGTGAGGAACCTCCCTAAAATCAAGTATGAAATAGATAGTTTTTGTGATGCTTGTCAAAAAGGCAAACAAACCAAGGTCTCCCACAAGTCGAAGAATATTGTCTCTTCCTCTAGACCATTGGAACTACTTCACTTAGACTTATTTGGACCTATCAATATATCTAGTATGAGTGGTAAAAATTACACCTTTGTAATCGTTGATGACTACTCTAGATACACTTGGACTGTTTTTCTGAAAAATAAAAATGATGCCTTCGATGAATTTGCAACTCTATGTAACAGATTGCAAAATCAGAAAGGGTATACTGTAACCTCTGTGAGGAGTGACCATGGAGGAGAATTTGACAATATAAGTCAATTTAACTTATACTACAACAAGCATGGTATTGACCATAACTTCTCCGCTCCTAGAACGCCTCAATCTAATGAGGTAGTTAAAAGGAAAAACATGTCATTACAAGAAACAACAAGGACTATGCTTAATGAGTTTTCTTTGCCTAAGTATTTTTGGGCTGAAGCTGTAAATACAACATGTTATGCACTAAATAGGATAATTCTTAGACCTTTACTTTTTAGAACACCTTATGAACTATACTTTGGTAAAATACCAAAAGTAGACTACTTTAGAGTCTTTGGATGTAAATGTTTCATCTTAAACACCAAAAATTATCTTGGAAAATTTGATGCAAAATCTGATGAAGGAGTATTCTTAGGATACTCACTCAACAGTAGGGCATATAGAATTTTTAATAAAAAATCATTAATGGTTGAAGAATCTATGAATATAAGATTTGATGAATCTTTACCTAATGACTTAAACAAATCTCATTAAACAAATCTCATGATGATGATGATATCATAATTGATGAACTTAAGAACAAAGCTAATGATATTTCTCTTGATGATACAAATGATGTTACCATAGAAAAATTAGAAACACTACCTAAGAAAGTCATTCCGCATAGGAATCATCCCTTAGAAAACATCATAGGGGATCTAGATGGAAAAATCCAGACTAGATCTAAAACCCGAGAGGTATGCAATCACACTGCATTTATCTCAAGGATCGAACCCAAGAACATAGAAGAAGCACTAAAAGACAACGATTGGATTATAGCTATGCAAGAGGAGCTTCACCAGTTTGAAAGAAGCAAGGTATGGGAGCTTGTCCCAAGACCTGACCACCACACCATCATTGGTGCTAAGTGGGTCTTTCACAATAAACTGCATGAAGATGGGAACATAGTGAGAAACAAAGCAAGACTAGTTGCCAAAGGGTATAACCAGCAAAAAGGAATAAACTATGATGAAACCTATGACTAGTAGTAAGGTTAGAGTCCATTAGAATGCTACTAGATTTTGCATACCATAAGAACTTTAAACTATATCAAATGGATGTCAAAAGTGCCTTCTTGAATGGATACATTCAAGAAGAGGTATATGTAGCTCAACCTCCTGGCTTTGAAGACCCTAAGTTCCCAAACCATGTCTATAAACTTGAGAAAGCTCTGTATGGCCTCAAACAAGCCCCTAGAGCTTGGTATGAGAGATTAAGTACTTTCTTGATAGAAAGTGGCTTCTCAAGGGGGAGGATTGACACAACCCTGATCGTGAAGAACTTGAAGAATGACATACTCATTGTTCAAATCTATGTAGATGATATCATTTTTGGCTCAACCAACGAGAGAATGTGTACTGATTTTAGTAACAAAATGAGCAATGAATTTGAAATGAGTATGATGGGAGAGTTAAATTTCTTCCTTGGACTTCAAATAAAACAAACTGATAATGGAATTTTCATAAATCAAAGCAAGTACACCAAGGAGCTGCTAAAGAAATTTGACATTAACAGTAAAAAATCTTTAGACACTCCGATGAGCTCATCCTTGAAACTAACCAAGGATGAGGATGGAACTTCTGAGGATGTAACTAGATATAGAGGTATGATTGGAAGCCTTCTATATCTAATAACAAGTAGACCTGACATCATGTACAGTGTATGTGCATGTGCTCGGTTTCAAGCTGATCCTAAGAAATCTCACCTCACTGCTGTAAAAAGAATTTTTAAATATTTGAAAAGCACATGTGATGTTGGGTTATGGTACCCCAAAAACCAACCCCTTGACTTGGTCAGCTTTTCAGATGCTGACTTTACAGGTTGCCATATTGACAGAAAAAGTATCAGTGGTACTTGTCACTTTCTTGGCTCTTGCCTTGTCTCTTGGTTTAGTAAGAAACAAAACTCCATTGCTCTATCTACCACAGAAGCTGAATATGTTGCAGCTGGTAGATATTGTGCTCAAATCCTTTGGATGAAGCAAACTCTCTAGGACCTTGGAGTGAGTTTCGAATCTTGCCCAATCATGTGCAATAACACCAGTGCCATAAACTTGAGTAAGAATCCCATTTTACACTCAAGGGCAAAGCACATTGATATTCGACACTGCTTTCTACGAGACACCATTCAAAATGGCGATGTATCTCTAGAATTCATTGAGACTGATAAACAACTCGTAGATATATTTACTAAACCTCTTGGTGAAGAGCGTTTTAGTTTCCTAAGGAAGGAGCTTGGCATTTGTAACTCGTTTGGCTGAATGAATAAACATTCCTTCTTGAATATTCTTTTCCAAAAGCTCGGACTTGAAAAATCCTTTCCACATTTATAATTTTCTAGATTCTCAAGCTTCTTGGACTCTACCGGTCGACCTCCCCAATATACCGGTCGACCGGCACTGACCGAATAGATTACCGATCGACCGCCAAAAATTTTCGATCGATTGCCTCTAACCGAAAGGGTTATCAGTCGACCGCCACCATATAACCGGTCGACTGGCACCGCCGAAAATTTGATTCCAGACTTTTTTAAATCGAGTTTTTTTTTTTAAAACCCATGTTTTCAACTTTAAAACCCTATTTGGTCTAAAACCCCATTTCGACTCTTCATCTCTCAAAACCCAAGCTTAGAACTTCGTTCTAACCTAGATCTCTCAAGATCCCTTCATATTCTTCTCCCAAAAGCTTTGCCTCTCTTTCTCTCTTACACTTCCAATCATCATGGACTCTCACCGCCCACATAGTGGCAAGAAAACGGTAGCTCAAAAGGGAAAAAGGAAGGCCTCTGACAAAGATACATGGTTCTCCTCCTCCATTGCTCAAGAATCATGGGATCTCTACATCTCTCGCAACATAGAGTAAGGTAGGACCATCAATTCTGACTCTTTTGTCCAGGTATGACATAAAAGACCTGTTTGATGCTTTGGGATGGGGCAACATTCTCAAACTTGACTCTCATTGTTATCCCCATCTTGTCAAAATGTTCTTTTGTAACCTTACTTTCTCTGGTGAAGGTGACAATCTTCTGGTCCTTTCCTATGTTAAGGGAGTTCCTATAGATATAGACAACATGATTTTAGGAGAAATCCTAGACATTTCTATGACAGGAGAACTAAAATACTACCCATCCAAGACCTACATAGAACAATTCATGGATGTTGACTGTGTGTATTCTTGCATCATGAAGGAATATGCTAATACTCACAAAATCAAAGCTAAGGAACTCATTGATATAGGGAGGATTGTAAATCTCATCATCTCCTACAACATCCTCCCAAAGAGTGGTCATAGAGATGAAGTCTCCCCATTTCATGCTTATCTCACCTACTATGTTTGCAAGACTAACCGTCAACCTTCCCGATATTCTGCTCAAAACCATGATTACCCATGGTGATAGACTTCAAAAGGGAAATCTTCCCTATGGAAGGATGATTTGCCAAATCATGGACTACTTTCATGTAGATTTTTCTGGTGAATCATTTGACCCATTCCCTCAAGAGATCAATCTTTCCACTATTCGCAAGATGCATATTCTTCCCCAGTAGCCCACAAAATCCAAAAAGATTGCTGCTGGATCTAGCAAGCCACAACAACCAGGAAGTGATGAGACATCAGCCTATGCGACCATTGTTGATCTTCAGAAAGTGAGAAACATCATCCTTGCCCAGTTGGCAAAGATGGAAAGGAAGCAGAATGAGATCCTCAAGCTCCTACGCAACGACGAGGAAGATGAAGATGACGAAGAAGAAGACGAAGAGGCGGACACAGAGGATGAGGATGCAGCGGAATAGGAGTTATTTTAACTTCATGCTTGTTCAGTTGTTTATTTTTATACTTTTGACATTTATGAAAAGTTGAACTTATGATAATTTTCTATGTGGGACATACTCAGGGGGAGTATTTTAATCTCTTGTGTCGTTTTGATTCCCTTTTTGCTGTTGACAAAAGGGGGAGAATATTTATTCCTGAACATGATAGTATTACAGTATCTATCTTTAACTGTTTATGGAAATGACTATCTTTAATTGTTTATGGAAATGACTTTATCTATCCTTGTTTATTTTCTGGCATTGAATTACATTATCCTATTGATCTTTACACAGTGGTACTATTATTTCTTGTATTTGGTTTCATTGTCTGTGTTTGTTTGTCATCACCAAAAAGGGGGAGATTGTTGGGAAACATGTCCACACTCCTTGCCATGTTTTGGTGTTAACAAATAAACATACATCTTTAACTTGGTTTGATAAAATGTGATTAGCTTGAAGAGAGTGTAATTATCTTGAAGAAACACTTAGAAGGTCAAATCAAGACATGAAGCTTAAAGACATGGAATTGCAAACAAGAAGAAAAGAAGATGAAGTGCCAAAGAGCGGAAAGTTCAAGTGAAGAAGAAGACCACTAGGATAGATTAGTCACTTTAATGTAATTTTTAATTTCCACATATATATAGATGCACTCACCACATGCATGTGCATTGCATCATACTAGAATGACCATAGAGCATACCTTGACCAAGTATGGAAAGTCTCTAAGTGGTGTGGAACACACATTCACTTGACTCAAGGGTCTTTTAGGGAATCTTAAAATTAGTATCAAGAGATGAAACCTTCATAGAAGTTATAGGAAATTGAGTTGTGATTCCAACAAAACAAATCTCAGATCAATCTGATGTCGGACCAAAATTTTATGGTCAAAACACTGCGACTGGTCAGTATCACAGCATTCTGTCGAAACAGAGCATGTCATGTTGGCGGTCGACCGGCTGGAAGCCCCGATCGACCGGAACTTTCCGAGACCATAGGTGATCAACTGGCTGAAAGTCCTGATCAACTGGTGACTGCTTGGAAGTGCCCCAACGGTTATATTTTGCCTTCAACGGCTCTTGGCGGTCGATCGGCTACCGATGGCGGTCGACCGGTGGTCCCAGAATATGTCCGTTAGAGCCTGATTTCCTACTTAAAATGCTTCACTAAGTTCACCTATAAATACCCAAACCACTCTTAATTAAATATTTATTAAGAAAGAGCTTTAAGACCATTATTGCAAGCATTCAAGAATTTTATTTCTACTTGAGTTGTTCAATTACACAAATCCCAACAAAAGGCCCAAGTCTCAATCAAAGTCCTCTACTCTCTCCTGTGCAAGTCAAAGCCATACGAGAGGACTTTACAAAAGGTGCATCATTTATCATTTATTATTCATTCTCATCATTTGCACCACACTTGAGGTATTCCTCTTATTCCACTATTTCCTATTTATTTCTATTTTTACAATTCTAGACTGTACTTAGGATTGTAAGGATTCTCTTATCCTAAAAAGAGAAAGGTGTCTCTCTACCTCCAAAAGAGATTGTAAAGGCGTCTCTCTGCATGGAAAGGGGATTTGTAAGGATACTCTTATCCGTGAAAAAGATTGTAAAGGTTTTCTTCCCACCTACTGTACTGAAAGGGAGAACTAGTGGAATACCTTACAAGAGGATTCTTGTAGGAAGTGGACTAGACTCAAATTGAGTTGAACCACTATAAATCTTGTGTTGTGGTTGTACTTGTTTTATTCTCTTCGCATTATTTTAACTTGCAGTCACACTTGTGACCTATTTATCGAAAAGAGTTAAATTCCACTAGTATAACCTATTCACCCCCCCTCTAGGTTATTTCATTTATGTCCAATCAAGTACAATCATTCTCTCTCCTTGATATTTTCCCAATAAGGGTAGTGGATTCCTTGTTAAGAATTTCTTTCGAATACAATCAAACAATATGAATCCAGTATATCGATATATAGTTAGGGAGACATCAACCGTTGGTACACCAAAAACTCACAATGTGTGATTGCATCGATAAGAACCCCTTAGGTCAAAGGACCAATCGTACATTACTCATGAGAATTTCGATTCAAATCAACAGACAGTAACACACACTTGAAATTTTCTCGTATCATCTAGTTCAATATGCACACTGTATGTACACTCGCACTTATGGCCTAGAATCTCCATTCCTAGGTACACACAATATGAAAACCATTCACATAGGATGTTCGGTCCCGTGCCTAGTCGTGAACAGTTTGAGGTTAAAACCTAAGGACTCGCCATTGGCCCATTATTTAAATCATGCAAATTAATTTATATAATTTCCATATAAATATGAATTGATGAAGACAAATTTCCAATAAACTCCCACTTGTACATCAATGCCATAAAGTTGTCTTACATGTTCTCAACATATTCACATCTTACATCAATCCCTTAGTAAAGAGATTTGGAAAAACTATTCCTCTGAGCTAATCTCATCAGCTGCCAGGATTAATCTTTCTACAGAATGCAACTTGAATTCTTTATTCAAGTGTAAAACATTCTCATTATCACATATCTGGACAATAAGTAGTTTTATAAGCTTACAAATAGTCTCTTGTTTAGTCAAGAACTTTTATCAACCAAAGAACTTGGCTAATTGCCAGACATTCCACTACTATAGTGAAATCCAAGATAAATTACTCTTTGGAACTATTCTACACTATCACTTAGATGCAAAACCCTAAATATTATGGATTATCTGTCACACTTGTCAAATTTCTAAATAATCAAATGTTACTTAAATTGACATGTAGTCACATTACGAACTTAGGTCCACTTCTCAGTAATTCTCAATTACTAAAAGCTTGATAGCAATCCAACTATTTTATCCTGAAAAATACTTGTATTCTCACCGACCATTTGGTCCATTCAAAAATTGATCCAAACAAATAATTTTTTATTTGATCAAATGTAAATGTTTCAGATAATAAAAAATTTCAAGAGATCGATTAGATCTCAATGACATGCACTCTTCTCCTATAACAGTTGAATCTGTGATTATCACAGTGTGCATCTGTCAACAATGAAACCCTGAAGGTATATCATTCGTCAACAATCATACTTTGAATTTTTTTCTTTCTTTTAACCTTTTCTTTCAGCTTTTATACAAATCCACTTGTATCTAATAGGTATATGCCTTATAGTGGATCTATAAAAATTTAGACTTTGTAAGAATGAAAAAGATTATTTCAAAGCTCGATTTTCTATTATCTTTTGTGTCTATATCCTATACAGCCTCAACAAAAGTCTGTTTGATTCTGAAAAATCACACATATTTGTAGAACTTTTCTACATAATCATCCTCCTTTATATGGAAGGTATAACTAATATGAAGTAAAATTATCTTCCTACGACATTGAGACATTCATGGATATTGCACAAAACAAATGAGTTACAAATATTGATTTAGTTAGTACACATAAAACTAAACTATGCTCCCAGAAATATATCACAATGTAATATCTCTTAAAGAAAAGTCAGCCAAACAGGATTATCAAACCTTGTGCTATTTATTGTTGCATTTCTTATCTGTCAACCGCCTTTGCATTTAAGGTAAATGATCCCTATACCTTAAGAAATCGTAGAATAAGCTTTCGCACATTCTATTATTCAAAAGGCTCCTTAGGTACAGATGGATACTTATTCAAAATTAATATTACTATTTTAAAAGTACAATGCTAATAAAGCGGCTGTCAAATATTGTTTTAGATAATCAAAAGAATATATGATAAATACTCTCACTTGATCGAATCAAGAGTTAGAACTCATACTTTTATCAGGTAGAGTATTTACTGGATGATCTACATTAGTATAAATTAACTCCAAAACACAAATAGCTCTACAGTCCTTTTTGGAAAAAGACTTGGTCATATGTCCTCATAAATAGGACTTATAAGTTGACATAGGATTTTCCTTTAGACATTCTAGATGCTTATTCCTCTCAACTTATAAATTCTATTAACTCTATATAGCCTTATAACAAGCGCCAAAAGTGTGAAATTAATTAGGGCACACATAAAAACCTTTTTTTTTTTTCGTTACCATATAATGGTAACTGCTCTAGTTCCGGCTAAAAGATGATTTTTAATTTTCATAAGAGATTCTTGTCATATTTAAACTATATAGTTTGTAAATATGCATAAGGAACCGAAGTCCATATATATCATGCGACTGTCGGTCATACCAACATAGTATATTCAAACAAGACAAGTGTTTTATGAAAACTTTTATCCATCTACTTTCATAAGGTGGCTAGGTAAAGATGACAATTCTTTATATCATTCTTTTTCATATTACTTGACACATGGGTGACATCCACGCATTCCTTCTTCTTGTTTTAACCATTAGGTGTTGAACATGTAGAGAAAATTACAAACGCCATTACCATTGCCCTGAATTTTCATAAGTAAAAGTTTTCACCAATTATATTAGATGTAGTCGGTGACATTGTCACACCCCGTTCACACAGAACCAAACCAGTGACCAGGTTAACTCCGATTAACCCAAACCTGCTAGGATCATCTGATACAGTACCCTACCACAGCATACACACATCTAAGATAAACGTTCAAAAGTTCAGCGAAAGACTTAATTTACCTGTAAATACCCCCAATATACTTGATACCCAAATTGTAGTATATAGATAAATACATGTGGGCCCGCAGGCATGATATTTACACAAAAAGAATAACAATTCACGTATCAAGTACACAAAAAGGGGTCACCAAAAGAATCAAAAAGTAAAACCCTGTACGGTGTCAATACTGCGGTCCCGCAGTACATCCCTCGCACATGCAATCCGTACTGTGCTCATAATCCTTGGGGATCCACCAATCCTCATCTGAAAACTCAACTATGGGGTCCGACCCATGATCTTCAGGCTGGTGACCTGCAAATCATTTAAAAGAGGTGCGCATGTGGGATGAGCTCACTAGCTTAGTAAGTGAAAGAAGGACCACACAACAATCCACACAACAATCACATCCATATGCACTATATGCCATGCAATTCATTTTAAATCTCATCCACCTAAACAACATTACTAAGTCTTTGGTTTAGTGCTACCACAACCACAGTGCGCGTATACTCCAGGTACGAGCTGCGAACTCCATCCCGCGATACGCCCATAGGGTTGTGGGAGAAGGCCCACTGTGAGTACTCAGAAAAGTAAAGCATGCCGACTACTGGCTCTCAACATAAAAGTAAATGACAAAAAGTAAATGACAAAAAGTAAAGGTGCTGACTCCAACAATTTAAAAGCAGTACGATTGGCCCTCTTGAATATACCACTGAGGTTGCCGACTGTCCTAATGACTCACTGGGCGTATGTCTAACCGCCACAGTGACCCGACACCTGCGACCACTGCTTCCCCCCAAGTGATAACCCAACACCTCAACCCCTGTTAGGACGGGTCGTAGCACGAGAAGATGATAACCCTAAACCGCATACTCCTATGTGACATAGTACAATTGTATAGTGCCACCGCGTCCCATTCCACGGGCCACCAATACACTCGTTTCCAAGCCGACCACGGCATCTAGTCTAATAATGCATCATGCACAGTGATCCCATCATTCATCACATTAGCACATCAATCATTTAGCATTGAGAAAGTAAAACACAACACAAATGTCATAATCATATGAGGATGACTAAGCTACACATAATTTGCATGATGACATGGCTAGTCTAGATATAATTGAATGATGCCAAACAAGCCTTAAAATAAAGTCAAACGTCCTCTCCCCACTTACTTGTCGTGTACAAAGACTCACGCCTGGTACGGGTGAGATCCGACGTGAGAAACGTAAATTTTTGTGAACCTATCATAAATGCATGGGGTTAACATTTCACCACCTTGGGGTCAAAACTAACAAGGTTTGATGATAAAATAATGTTTAGAATCATAAAAGAAGGTTGCACGTCTGTTTTGGGTCCATTCGGACACAAAAATCATGTTGTGGGCCTCTCGGGTGGGTCGGACAGCCCACTTGTCACGACCCATCAGTCTTCTTAGGTGGGTGGGGTGGCCCACCGGTCGGCCGGCCGGTCTGCCCACCGGTCCTAGCCAAGGGCCTACCTTCTCAGGCGGGCTGTACGGCCCACCGGTCCCAGCCCACTTGACAGGGCGAAAAATTGCCCTCTTCCTTGAAACTTTCTCCAACCTTTGGGAAATCACATAGGGCTTTCCAATGACATTTTCCACACTTCCAAGGTCTTATAAGATGATTCTCACTTAGATCTAAGTTAGATTTAAGGATTGAAGAGGCATCTTACCTTCTTTGCTTAAGAACTCTTTCAAAACCCCAAAATCACTTCTTAGCTCAATAAATCACCAATGCTTCTCCAATCTTGTAAACACTTGTTCAAATCCTTCAAAATCAACACATAGACCATCTATTAAACCTTAGATTCATCATCTCAAAGGGGATTTACAAGACCTCAAGGAACTCTACCCAAATCAAGGGTTTTACATGGGTTTGGTGAAAGTCTAAGAAACATAGCCTTTGCCTACTTCCAATCGTAGATCTCGTGTTGGGGATCACTCTTCCGATGTCAGAATGGGAAGATCAAACCTTGGCGCTGCTTAAATCCATTTCTTCTTCCTCTTCCTTCCCCTTTCTTCTTCTCCGTTCTCTTTTCTCCCTTCTTTTCTCTCTCCTCTTTAGTCTTCTCACCAACTCCATAATGTAATAAATGAGAAAATGAAAAACACAATAATGCTATTTATACTTTTTAAAACATCTAGTAACCACATGGGTGGGTCACTCAGGTGGGCGGATGCGCCCACCTGTGACCGCCCACCTGAGAACTAAAAATTGGCCAACAAGTGGGATTTTGATGGAATTTGACTCTCGGCATGTATCTCACTCTCGACACAAGGTATATTATACGTATGCACTCTAGGATACGGCTACATACCAGCATTACCCGTACATGGCCTTATGATGCGTGCATGTGCACGGCTTGGGTACACCCGTCTCCTCTGGCACTGACTCGGACTTGTCTGGCCAACCTGTGTTCAAAGTCACCCTTGCCATCATGGTGCATAAGGAACTCGCCTTAACCCTCTCTGGTTCGGGTCCTGCATGGTTAAACTGGGTCAACCGTGTAATTAGATCGGTTTAAAAAGTAGGGTATCACATTTACCCCCCCTTTTTGAAAATTTCATCCTCGAAATTGGCGTACCTGGTTGTTCGAAAAGATGAGGGTACTTGGCTTGGATTTCATCCTCTTTCTCCCAAGTTGCTTCTTCAAGTGAATGATTAGCCCACCGCACATTTACAAAGGAAATAGAGCGGTTCCGAAGGGTTTTCACTTTTCGGTCCAAGATTTCAGCTGGCTGCTCTGTATAGGTCATATCAGCTTCTAGATATTCTGGTTCCACGGGTAATATATGCGATGGATCGTGAACGTATCACTTCAGCATGGATACATGGAATACGTTATGACCATTCCCGAGAGAAGGTGGCAGAGCAAGCATATAGGCTACTGAGCCAATCCGAGTTAAAATATTAAATGGGCCAATGTATCTCTGGCTTAACTTACCCTTTCTATGGAATCTTTGCAACCCTTTAGTAGGAGAAATCTTGAGAAACACCTTTTCTCCTGCTTGAAACTCAATGTCTTTCCTGCGGTTGTCTGCATAGCTCTTTGGACGTGACTGAGCTACCTTAATCCTTTCTCAAATAACATCGACCTTGTCACAAGTCATCTGTATCATTTCAGGTCCTAACATTCGACGTTCGCCTACCTCATTCCAATACAGAGGAGTTCTACACTTCCTACCATATAATGCCTCATATGGAGCCATCCCAATTATAGCTTGGTAACTGTTGTTATAGGCAAACTCCATAAGGGGTATATATTCTTCCCAACTACCACAAATTTCCATTGCACATGCCCTGAGCATGTCTTCTAATATCTGTATAGTTCGCTCCGACTGACCATCAGTCTGTGGGTGGAAAGCAGTACTCAAATTCAATTGTGATCCTAAAGCATGCTGGAAGCTCTTCCAAAATTTGGAAGTGAACCTTGGGTCCCTATCTGACATAATGCTCACTGGCACTCCATGCAAGCGCACTATGTTATCCATATAAAGTTGTGCTAACTTGGCCATAGAGAACTTGGTCTTGATGGGAATGAAATGAGCAGTCTTAGTAAGCCGATCAACTATCACCCATATCGCATCCATCCCTTTAGGTGTGCATGGTATTCCGGTGACAAAGTCTATTGTAATCCTATCCCACTTTCAGTCTGGTACTGGGAGTGGCTGAAGAGTACCATAAGGTCGATGCCGCTTAGCTTTTACTTTTTGGCATGTAAGACAAGTCGCCACATACAGGGCTATTGTGATTCTCATGCTTGGCCACCAATAATTTTGTTTAAGGTCCTTATACATCTTTCTACTTCCTGGGTGGAGTGAGTACTCGGAGCTATGTGCTTCCTGCACTATCTTGTCTTATATCTCCAAATCATCGGGCACACACAACCTACATCGAAACATTAATGCCCCGTCGCTGGCTAAAACAAAATCAGGGTCGTTCATCACTTGATTTTGAATCTTAACTCTGATCCGCTGCAACTCAGGGTCCAAAGGTTGTTTCATTATCACCTCTTGCCTAATAGACGGATGCACCTGTAGAGCTACCAGGGATACAGTCAACCATTTAAGATTTTCTAGTTGATGTTCAAACTCTAAGGTTGCCCCTTCATATAAGAGGGTTTCATCCATTAGCATTGCCTCTTGGACAAGTGGTGGGCTGACTGCTAAGTATGAGAGTGACACAGTCTGTGCCTTCTGACTCAACGCATCTGCCACTACATTAGCCTTACCAGGATGATACTGAATGTCACAGTCATAGTCCTTCATGAGCTCGAGCCATCTCCTCTGCTTCATGTTCAAATCTCTTTGGGTAGAAAGTACTTAAGGCTCTTGTGATCACTATATATCTCGTACTTCTCCCCATATAAATAATGTCGCCAAATCTTTAGGGAAAAAATGACTGCGCCTAGTTCCAAGTCATGAGTGGGGTAGTTCTTCTCATATTCTTTTAGTTATTGAGATGCATACGCTATCACCTTACCCTGTTGCATGAGAACACAACCCAACCCAACCTTGGAAGCGTCAGTGTAGACTGTCATTCCACCTGTGCCTTCCGGGATGGTCAACACAGGGGCCAACACCAACCTTTTCTTCAATTCCTGAAAACTCTTCTCACATTCCTCTACCCATTCAAATTTGACACCCTTTTTGGTTAACTTAGTAATTGGTGCTGAAATCCGAGCAAAATTCTCAATGAAGCGCCGGTAGTTTCCAGCCAAACCCAAGAAACTTCTAATTTCAGTAACATTCTCAGGGCTTTCCCACTCTTCTACTGCTTTCACCTTATCATGATCCGCCTTGATTCCGGCCTTAGACACTACGTGTCCCTGGAATCCAACTTGCTCAAGCCAAAATTCACATTTACTGTATTTGGCAAACAATTGTTGTTCTCTCAGCCTCTGTAACACCATCCTCATGTGTTGAGTGTGCTCCTCTTCTGTCTTAGAGTAGATCAAGATGTCATCAATAAAAATAATTACCCATTTATCAAAGACATCGTGAAATACTCGATTCATTAAATCTATGAATGCTGTCGGTGCATTGGTTAACCCAAAGGATAACACTAGGAACTCATAGTTACCATATCGAGTCCTGAACGTTGTCTTAGGTATGTCACCGCTCTTTATCTTGAGCTGATAATAGCCTGATCTAAGGTCTATCTTTGAAAATACCTTTGCACCTTGTAGTTGGTCAAACAAATCATTAATGCGTGGCAATGGATACCGGTTCTTAATGGTTAGCTTATTCAAATCCCGGTAATCGATGCATATACGCAAGCTGCCATCCTTCTTCTTGACAAACAATACTGAGGCACCCCAAGGTGAAACACTTGGGGGAATAAACCCCTTCTCTAATAATTCTTGCAACTGCATCTGTAGCTCCTTCAATTCAGCTGGTGCCATCCTATATGAAACTTTAGACACTGGAGCTGCTCCAGGATCAAGT
The DNA here is from genome assembly GCF_013358625.1 of Macadamia integrifolia. Lineage (NCBI taxonomy): Eukaryota > Viridiplantae > Streptophyta > Magnoliopsida > Proteales > Proteaceae > Macadamia > Macadamia integrifolia. The sequence continues at coordinate 25,070,224 of NC_056563.1, read as the reverse complement.
CTATGGCAAATTCTAACTCTCTATCAGGTGGTAGATGCATCAGATCATCTGGAAAGACGTCGAGAAATTCTTTAACCACCTTTACCTCTTCTAGAGGTATAACCTTTGCATCAACATCAAGCACCGATGCTAAGTAACCTTGACATCCACTTTCCAACAACTTCACCGCTTGAAGAGCGGAGACGAGGACCTTTCTAGCCCATTTCATTTTATCTGCTTGGTATACCAATTCTTTTCCTTCATCATCTGTCATCCTAATTAATTTTTTAGCACACATCACATTAGCTCGATGGGCCGACAACCAATCCATGCCTAGTATAACGTTAAAATTCTGCATGTTGAATTTAATGAGTTGTGCATCCAATTTCTTCCCACTGATTTCCACTGGGCACGGCCCATACACCTCCTTCAACTGTGTAACTTTACCGGTAGGCATACTAACAATCATCCTATGATCTAGTGTCCTGGGTGACATACCAAGTTTCTCAGAAAATCTCTTAGATATGAATGAGTGTGTAGCTCTTGAATCAAACAAGACATAAGTTGGTATACCTAATATAGGTAGAATACCTAGTGCAACAATGCATATAAGTACAGCAGGTCATCGATATTTAACATAAGAAAAATCTTAAATTAAATTGTACCTGCTACCACTTCCGTGCTGGCCTCAGCTTCCTCAGCTGATAAGGCATACATTCTTCCTAACAATTGATTCCCCCGAGTTAAGGGAGGTCTGTATACTGAGGGCTGACTGGATGGTAAGGTTGGTCTGACCCGACAGTCTTTAGGATAATGCCCATAGGAGTGGCAATTATAGCAATGGATCTGTGACACCGAGACTGGGGCAGGGCCCCTTTGTACCTGACCTGACGTAGATGGGGGACGAGGTGGCCTTGTGACTGTAGGCACTGTACAAGTGTTTGGGCAAAAAGATGTAGAGCCCGGACCACCAACTGGTCGAGGAAGGTAGCCAGATGGCCTATAAGGCTGTCTGTATGTAGGCCCAGAACTATACGACCCACGGTATACCTTGGATGAGTTGCCCATGTTCGGAAATGGATTAGTCCTCTTCCACAATCCAGGTGTGAGGGACTGTTCTCCCTTCTGCTATCTTCCATGGTTTTAGCCTTTTGCACAATCTGGCCATAATCTGTCAAATCTAAGACCTCGAGCACTGACCCAATAGATGCCTTTAATCCCTTCAGAAATCTTGCAGCCTTTTCTTCACCTGACCTCATATGCCTAGGGGCAAAATGGAACAAGCTTTCAAACTGCTGCTGATACTCAAGGATAGTCTTATTCCCTTGAGTTAAGGCCATGAATTCCGTCTCTTTACAGTCTCTGAAGCTACGAGGGTAATGGTTGGCCAAAAACAACTCCTTGAACTGCTCCCATGTGGGTTCCGGATGTGCAGCCAACAATATAGGCTTAGAGGCTTGCCGCCAAGAGTTGGCTTCATTCTTGAGTTGCAGCCCCACACAAATAAGCTTCTATGCCTCAGTGCACTAAATTACCTCAAATATCTTTTTCAGTTCTTGGATCCACTGGTCCGGCTCTAGAGGATCACTTTCCACCTTAGAGAACACAGGTGGAAAATTCCTCTTGAAAGATTCCACTACCCTTGACGTATTATTCATCGGTGGGTAATTGGGTGCATATGCCGTATAGTAAGGGTATGGAGGGGGCACCATATACGGAGGAATGCTGAGTGGCGGAATTGGAGGTGTACCTCCAGCTTGTGGCCCCATATCAGATCCTACAGGTGGGTCTTGTGGTGTAATTATCCGGGGATGTTGACCGGGTTGAGGAAGGTCTAACTGTTGCTGTATAACAGCCATAAATGCTTGCTGTTGCTGGAGCATTTGTTGTTGGAAGGCTTGTTGTGACTGCTGGATTATGGTTGCAACATCACCCGGAGTGATGACCGGTGGAGGATCCGGAAGTGTAGTCATAGGTGGGTCCCTTTGTGCCACACCCTGATCAAAGGTTTCTTGAGGTTGTGGGAGTGGGGTTTGCCCCACCGAGCGGGACCTTCTAGGATTTGGTGGTCGACTGACTGGGCGAGGACCACGTGAGGTACCTCGTGCATTGCTACTGGATCTAGTACGTACCATCGTGTCCTTGCATCTGGAACATACCATACACAAAACATTGGTTAAGTACCTTAGAATTTACATAGACACATAATCATATGCCAACACACGGGGTATTGTAGTGTATGATGTTTTGCATCTAGCCATAGCTTAACCCCGAAAATATAGTGCTAGTGCTTCGACAAGTAGGACAATGGTCCCACTCGACTCCTTTTTTTTTCAATATCCTATACATATATAATACCTCCTTTTTTTTTTTTTTTTCTCCCAACCAACGGGCTGCCCACCGACGGGCAGCTCGGGTCGGGCCCGTCGGTCCAACCCGAGGCGAATACGCACAGGGGCTTTTTAAGCCCCTATTTTTCTCCTCTTTCTCCCATTTCTTCCCCTTTACTCACTCAAGGCGATTTTTGGAGGGTTCTTGGCGCATCCACTTGCGTTTTCACTCAACGATTTCACAGATTTTGAAAGATCCAAGCTCCTCTCACTCTCAAGTAAGTCCCTTCTCCATGTCCCTTCTTAGAACATGTATTTTGGAGGTTGAATCCATTTATACTCCCAAAACTTGATCTTTTTCATGTTTCCTTCCATAGAACAATCATTCCATGAGAATATGATACTTTCTTTGTGATTCATTCATAGTTTTGGGCTTTACTACCCAATCTATGAGAGAAAATCCCAAATCATGCCCTAATTTTTCTAATTTGGGGTTTTCTTCTATCTCTACCCTTTTCTCCCCAACTAATAACTCAATGAGATTTCTTATTCTTGATTTGCACTCACAAAGTTGGAGAGATCATAGAAACTCGTATATGCTTGCAATCCCATCTCTTTCCCATGAAAATCCATCTCTTTTGTGTTGGGTTCCTTGAAAAAAAATTTCTAGGTTTCTATGATTCTTTTCACATCATTCCATGCTTGTGAACAACCTTGAATCACTTATTATTAATTGCACCTTAATGTCATGATAAAAATTTCCTTGCATATTCTTGATTGTATAATGATAGGCATTTCATTCATTGACATGTAAGCTTCAAGCTTTACACTATTATGGGACTTTTCATTTTCTTAGATTGAACTTGCACATTGAGATTTGGGGTTTTCCATCATTTGACACCAATTACCCCACTTAAGGAAATTCTCATGAGGCTTTCCATCACTTCTCACTTGCCATGCTTTACACGTCTTTGTTACGTTTTTATTTTGTAACATGCTAGTGGATGTCATGTTTTGAGGGCTTCCTCCTCTTCATTTTTTCATGGTTTAACCACTCCTCTTTTGATAATAATCCACATTATGTATTTAGGTGCATTTACATATGCTTGCTCACCCACCTATTTGCTTCCCTTGTTATGCAACATCCTTACTTATCATTATTCCTTCTCTTTTCTTGCTAGGATGTCTTCTCGTAAGGGCAAGGAACCCGCATCCTCTTCCAATCGACGTAGGGCAACTACTTCCAAATGAAAAAGTGTAGGGACTAATCCCCCAGCCCTTCGCACAAGGCAACAAGGACATGCCCCCATCGATCCTTTAGACTATGATGAGGGACTCTTCCGAAGTTTGAGGGCGGAAACTAATTGGCAGACCTTTCTAAAGAGGTCTGTGATGATGGAGAAGACCGTGGCAATTAGTGATTTCAACAAGATTCAACTTCAAGAGAGATTTACTACACTGGGTTGGTAGTCCATCCTTAACATCGATCGTCCATGCTATGAACAACTGGTTCAAAGATTCTACTGTAATTTGGAGGTCTCTTACTAGTATGGGGAGTACTCAATCACCAGCATGGTGAAGGGGGTGAACATTCGCTTGACTGTGGACACCCTTACTAGTATTTTAGTTATTTCATCAGTTGGGCATCAATTCTACAATCCTCTAAGGAGTAAGCCCGTGGGCCTATCCTTAAGTTTGAAGACGCAGGACCACATTTACGAGACCATTTGTGGCAGTAAGGTACGTCCAGATTCTGAGACGACATTTTACCCAGAGGCTCGTGTATTTGCTCGCTTGGTTCAGTTTAATTTACTCCCTAGAGGAGGTCATCGCAACCAAGTAGGCTTCATGGCGGCCTGCATAGCCTTCTGCATCTATAAGGCCTTGGAGGGAGGTGCCGAGCACTTATGCTTGCCTTACGTTATGCTTAAGACTATGGAGCATCATACCACACACCCTGAGGACGGAGGTTTCCCATATGGTAGGACCCTCACCAGAATCTTTGAGTTCTTTGGGGTGGATTTGAGTGGTGAGGAGGGAAAGACTCCAGCAGACAAATTTGACAGAGGAAACCGACAAAGGATGGGTCTCCAAGCTCTTATGGATGTACCTCAGAGAGCAGGAGCTCAAAGAGGCAGGGACAGGGGGAATGCCCACAGGGAGGATGTCCCCATGGAGGAGGAGGAAATTAGTAAGGAGGATGAGGATTATGTTCCTCAATTCGAGGAGGAGCCTCTTGATTCGAGAGATGCTGCAGGCCCACAATATAGAGCCCCGCCACCTGAAAGTGGTGCATTTGACTTTGAGAGTATGATGACTACTATGAGGGCCTTGAAAGATGGGTAAGATCAGCTTCTGAGAAGACTAGATGAGAGTGCTACTAGAGAGGAAAATATCTTAGAAAGGCAGGCTACATTAGAGAGTTTCTTCCTAAGATTGGGCGAGGATTTGGACACAACGGCCAATGCTATTTCAACGGATTTTTCTGACTCCGGAGGGATGTACAACTAGTGAACTCAAGGTTTGATTACTACGACCGTCGGCTCAATGTTAGATCGAGGCCTAGGAGGGATGGAGTAGTAGAGTTAGACGATGACGAGGGTCTCTGAGGACTTAACTCGCCCGTCTAAATCAGCTTTTTACTTATCTCTATGTTGTTTACATTATTATTTTTTTATACTTTTCTCTGTAATTGGACTTGCTAGTATGGTGTTATGATGTTGTTGGTGACTTGTGGTTAGTTTTGTATGATTGACAACTTATTGTAATTTAGTCGTAACAACGTTAGTTAGCCTTTATCGATTATGCTTATTTGTATATATATATATATATTGTCTATCAGGTGCTTATGTATGAAAATTTTGGAAAATCTTATTTTAGCGTCGTTATGCTGTCGAAATTTCGTTAAATCTATACTCGATGGGTTATGAAATCAAATAACTAATGTTTTATTTATTCCAAGCAAACTTTCTCTAATGCATGCCATGAAATGCAATAATTAGATACAACCATTTTTTTTTTGGCTTTTAATTTTTTTATAGTTTTTACATTTACCCAATCCCATTTTCTATTATAGATTCTATGGGGTCTAAATGGTATACTGTGAGTGGATAGAGCATCATGCTCTGATACCACCGTTGTCACGCCCCATTCACACAGAACTGGACCGGTGACCGGGTTAACTCCAGTTAACCCAAACCTGTCAGGATCATCTGATACAGTATCCAACCATAGCATACACACATCTAAGATAAACGTTCAAAAGTTCAGTAGAAGACTTAATTTAACTGTAAATACCCCCCATATACTTGATACCCAAATTGTAGTATATAGATAAATACATGTGGGTCGTAGGTATGATATTTACACAAAAAGAATAATAATTCACTTATCAAGTACACAAAAAGGGATCATCAAAAGAATCAAAAAGTAAAAGTCTACACGGTGTCAATACTGCGGTCCTGCAGTGCAGCCCTCGCACGCACAATCTGTACTGTGCTCATACTCCTCGGGGACCCACAATTCCTCATCGAAAAACTCAACTGTGGGGCCCGACCCTTGATCTTCAAGCAGGTGACCTGCAAAATCATCTAAAAGAGGTGCGCACGTGGGATGAGCTCACTAGCTCAGTAAGTGAAAAGAAGGACCACACAACAATCACATCCATATGCACTATATGCTATGCAATTCATTTTAAATCTCATCCACCTAAATAACATTACTAAGTCTTTGGTTTGGTGCTACTACAACCACAATGCGCGTATGCTCCGGGTACGAGCCGCGAACTCCATCCCGCGATACGCCCATAGAGCTGTCAGAGAAGGCCCACTGTGAGTACTCAAAAAAGTAAAGCATGCCAACTACGGGCTCTCAACATAAAAGTAAATGACAGAAAGTAAAGGTGCTGACTCCAGTAATTTAAAAGCAGTACGATTGGCCCTCTTGAATATACCACTGAGGTTGCCGACTATCCTAATGACCAGTCGGGCGTATGTCTAACCGTCACAGTGACCCGACACCTGCGACCACTACCTCCCCCTCAAGTGATAATCCAACACCTCAACCCCTTTTGGGAAGGGTCGTAGCACGGGAAGATGATAATCCTAAACTTAATGCTTCTATATGACATAGTACGATTACATAGTACCACCGCATCCAATTTCATGGGCCACCAATGCACTCGTTTCCAAGTCGACTACGGCATCTAGTCTAATAATGCATCATGCACAGTGATCCCATCATTCATCACGTAAGCACATCAATCATTTAGCATTGAGAATGTAAAACACAACACATATGTCATAATCATATGAGGATGACTAAGCTACACATGATTTGCATGATGACATGGCTAGTCTAGATACAATTGAATGATGCTAAAAAAGCCTTAAAATAAAGTCAAACGTTCTCTCCCCACTTACTTATCGTGTACAAAGACTCACGCCGGGTACGGGTGAGATCCGGCACGAGAAACGTAAATTTTGGTGAACCTATCATAAGTGAATGGGGTTAGCATCTCACCACTTTAGGGTCAAAACTAACAAGATTTGATGATAAAATCATGTTTAGAATCATAAAAGAAGGTTACACGTCCTTTTTGGGTCCAATCGGACACAAAAATCACGTTGGGGGCCTCTCAGGTGGGTCGGACAGCCCACCTGTCACGGCCCACCGGTCTTCTCAGGTGGACGGGTCGACTCGCCGGTTGGCCTGCCGATCCTCTCAAGCGGGCCATCGGTCCAATGGTCCTAGCCGAGGGACTGCCTTCTCAGGCGGGCTGTGTAGCCCACCGGTTCCAACCCACTTGAGAGGGTGAAAAATTTCCCTCTTCCTTGAAACTTTCCCCAACCTTTGGGAAATCAGATGGGGTTTTTTCAATCACATTTTCCACACATCCCAGGTCTTATAAAATGATTCTAACCTAGATCTAACTTAGATTTAAGGATTGAAAAGCCATCTTACCTTCTTTGCTCAAGGACTCTTTCAAAACCCCAAAATCACTTCTTAGCTTAAGAAATCACCAATGCTTCCCCAATCTTATAAACATTTCTTAAAATCCTTCAAAATCGACACATAGATCATCTATTAAACCTTAGATTCATCATCTCAAGGGGGATTTACAAGACCTCAAGGAACTCTACCCAAAACAAGGGTTTTACTTGGGTTTGGTGAAAGTTTAAGAAACATAACCTTTGCTCACCTCCAATCGTAGATCTCGTGTTGGGGCTCACTCTTTCGACATCTGAATGGAAAGATCAAACCTTGGTGCCACTTAAATCCATTTCTTCTTCCTCTTCCTTCCCCTTTCTTCTTCTTCGTTCTCTTTTCTTCCTCCTTTTCTCTCTCCTCTTTACTCTTCTCACCAACTCTTTAGTGTAATAATGAGAAAATGAAAAACACAATAAATGCTATTTATACTTTTTATAACATCTAGTAGCCACATGGGTGGGTCACTCAGGTGGGCGGATGCGCCCGCCTGTGACCGCCCACCTGAGGGCCGAAAATGGGCCAACAAGTGGGATTTTGATGGAATTCGACTCTCGACATGTATCTCACTCTCGGCACAAGGTATATTATACGTATGCACTTTAGGATACAGTTACATACCATCATTACCCATACATGGCCTTATGATACGTGCATGTGCACGGCTTGGGTACACCCGTCTCCTCTGGCACTGACTCGGACTTGTCTGGCCAACCTATGTTCAAAGTCACCCTTGCCATCATGGTCTATAAGGAACCCGCCTTAACCCTCGCTAGTTCGGGTCCTGTATGGTTAAACCGGGTCAACCGTGTAATTAGACCGATTTAAAAAGTAGGGTATCACAAGTAGTCTAATAGGAGACCTTGTGAGAGAGAGTTTTGTGTCTAATAGAACTCTTACATATTAGGAGTGATGTGGTTGTGTCTGAGTATGACTCAACTGCTCTGCCGAGAAATATGGAGAGAAATGGTTGGTTTTCATTTGCATTTTGAAAACTATATCCTTATGTGGCTGTCCATAAGTTATGGAGAGAAATGGAGATTCATCCACGTCGCTGTCCATATCCTTATGTGGCTGCTGATCTTCTTCACAAATGGAAAGACAAATGGATGGTTTTCATTTACATTCTCCATGATTTGGATTTGGAAGGATGGGCAATCAAGCTTGATTTGATAGGATCGATATCAATTAAGCATAAGGATAAGAAGATTGCTGGTCCGCCAAAGTATAGAAGCTTCTTGGATTCCACGCATAACTCCTTGGAAAAATCTCCAAGTCCATTAATGGGTTCAATGTCTGCTTCTTTAGGAAAAAAAGAAACGTATCCTTGTTCGGGTTGTGGCTGCTAATCTTCTTCACAGATGGATAGAAATGATTGGTTTTCATTTACATTCTCCATGGTTTGGATTTGAAAGAATGGGCAATTAAGCTTGATTTGATAGGATAGATATCAATTAAGCATAAGGATGAGAAGATTGCTGGTCCACCGAAGTATAGAAGCTTCTTGGATTCCATGCATAACTACTTGGAAAAATCTCCTACTTGGAAAAATCTCCAAGTCCATTAATGGGCTCAATGTCTACATCTTCAGGAAAAAAAATAAACGTTTCCTTGTTTCGGTTGTGGCTGCTAATCTTCTTCACAGTTGGATAGAAATGATTAGTTTTCATTTTCATTCTCCATGGTTTGGATTTGGAAGAATGGGCAATTAAGCTTGATTTGATAGGATAGATATCAATTAAAATCAGGTTGCTACAATATTAGAAGTCAGGGTTTTCCGATGGATGGGGAAGAAGGGATATGATGATTGGGTTTGGGAAGGAAGGGTATAATAGGAAGTTCATAGCCCTATAAGGGTATTTTGGTCTTTAAAAAGGCATATTAAGCCACGTCATAACATAACAGTTTCTCATTAATGGAGTTTGTAAACCATCAACTGTAGGGGGTACATTGTAATTGTTAGTTCTGTTAGAGATGATTATAACATTAGGGTAAACTACAAGGAGGCCAGTGTAATTAATCCTAATTTTTAAATTCCATCATGGATTTCAAACTCTTTCAAAGTATAACTATGTAGTTAATTTGTTTTTCCTTTATCATAATTTAAAGTTGATATTTTCATGGGATAAGATGCCCAGGACGTCCAAAAAATGGTGAGATTGAAAATATGAGATGATAAATAAGAAATAAATAAATAAATCTATATATTCAAAATCATCAGTGGAATACTAAAGTTGTTTTTCATATGATTTCTTAGAATTCATTATCGACGTATGATACATATCTCCAACGCAACCTCAGTTTATTGATAGGTTATAAACTTTACATACATGTGCGTGTCTGGGAGAGAGATCTAAAGACTAACAAACAAAGAAGTACAAAACAAAACCCAAAAAATAAAAATAAAAAAGAAGAAGATACAGTTTGAATCTTGTCCCATGCAGGGATAGATCTTATATCGGCCATGGGATGTGGAACCCACCTCTGACATGCATGCAAGACTCACACCCTATGAAGGGTGGGGATCAAGTGGGAAGCTGATCCAGACCCGAGAAGAAATAGGGTAAAACAGGGGCACACAAGATGGACCCAAAAGCACCACTTTGTTATAGCCATCATTATCACGTTGGTTATTAAACTAAGGACCTTATTTAGATATGGAGAGAAAAGAAGACTTCCTTTGATCTCCACTGCAACGACTATAAGCCCCCTTCTTCTATCCCAAAAGCAAAAGCTATATATATCAACAAGAAGCCCACACTCGATTCATTTCTTAAGAATTCTAAATAATAGATGTGGAGACCACACTTTTGGTCTTTTCTTTTACAAATAACCATTTTACTATATTTCAGAGATCTTAAAGTCCTCCAATTGGATTTGGTATCATCATAACTTCCACTTACAATATTAATCAAAAAAAAAAAAAAAAATCTGATTTAAAAATAAAATAATAATAATAATAAAATCTGAAGACTCAAACAAAACATTAATCTTAATCAGGGTCACATTGGAAAATTATTATAATGGAAAATAAAATCCGAAGGAAAATGATGTTTCAGAGAAAAGAATCTCTTCATTCACAGAATTTGACCCTTTAACCTTCTACATCAAATCATCATCGGTTCTCAATAAGAAAGGGATTTGAAAACATTAGAGCTGAGGGATTTTCTATATCCTTGGGGGCACATCGGTGTTGCCACACTACAATTTTAATATCACTTATTGGGATTCAAGTAAAACTAATTGGGAATTGCCACACTACAATTTTGATATCACTTCCAATATCTGGATTTCTAAATCCCGATCTCTGGTTAAGATTTTGAAAGTTATCTACTTTGATTAGACCGGCCCGGCCTAATCGGGTCTGACGGTGTGAAATCCTTGCACCTTGAACGCCCGTTTACTTAAACGGGTCTGGATTTGGAGGGCATGTCACGGTTTGTATCGGGCTACCTTAAACGAGCCTTATACTGGCCTTAAACGGGCTATAGGCCTATTTAATTCTAAACGGGCTTTAAACGGGCCTACTCTAAAATCATTTTTTAAGCGGATTAAACTATTGGCTTTAAAACTAATGGAGGGTAACATTCACAATTCTGGAACCATATCCAAGGAAATCATGTTTTTAAAATATAATCTAAGTTACAAGAATTACGCTCTTCTTAACAATTGAATGATCCAAGAAAATTACAAACTTGAAATTGGATTTTTGATTCACTGGTATACATAATACAATGAAAAAAAAAGCCTACTTTGGGAGTTGTTTGACTATGTTAGTTTGTTATAGATATTCTACACATTGTTTGTGCTCAATCTTATTATTTCAATAAAAACCAAGCTGCATGTCTATGCCAAATGTTTATATTTTTTCTATGTTGTCTTTCTTCACAGTGAAATCACAAAGGTCACCATATTTCGGTCGGACTAATTGAGTCGGTTCTAACGGGTTACTTAAGTGAGTCTGGTCGGTCGGGCGTCTGACGGGCTACTATTCTGCATCGTAAACGCCTGTTTAATAAACAGGTCTGACTTAAGCCTAACATGTTTATTAAATGGACCGATTCAGGTCTGGTTTTAAGTGAGTCGGGTTGGGTTGGGCCTACCGGTGCGGGCTCAGGATTGACACCCCTAACTTTGATGTAACTTTTAAAGTTCAAACCCTTCAAACCCGCCTTGTCCCCATCTCCCATAGAAGCACTCACATTATTGCTTCTTGAAACATTCAGATTGATCTCATCCATTCCAATTGATGTTATTTTGGATTTCCTCCCACCCCCACCCTTTTCTTTGCTTTTGCTGTCTGATGGTTTGTGATGGTTTAGTCTTTGTTCATTTGGTTTTGTCCCCTAGGTTGACTTTTCCTGATTGACTTAAGCCACCCCACCCCTTCCCTTCCCTTCCCTTTCCTTTCCTTTTTCTTGTATATTCTCATCTTCTGGGTAATGAATTATTTTTTCATTAGAAAAAAAAAAAAGCACAAGTCTCATGGTTCAAGTAGAACTCATCTTTAAAAATTTGCTATAAGTCCTTATAATTCTTCACAGTGGATTATTTACAGCTGGATTACTTTTGCCTGGAACTCAACAGTTGATGAAACTTCTGAAATAATGGAAAAGACAGTTTTAATTAATATCTTCATCATTGAGAAAGTAATGATGAGATAACAAAAGTAATGATAGGTGAAAGAGTAACCAGAGGAAACCTTTTGGTGTACACTATGTTTGGATATTATGGCCTTGAAGATTTAAACAAAACATTCTTTTGGTGTGCCCTTCTCATCCCATAAACTGGATTCCTAAGAATCCTACAAACAAAAAGACCCTATATTTGCAAGAATTGGATAAAAAAGAAAAGGGGCAGTTATCTATATGAGAATAAAAGTTTTTTTTTTTTTTTTTTTTTTTTTAAAGTCTTAGTTATTTATTTTTAATTTAAATAATTTATTCCCACTAAGAATTGAAAGAGTGCATAATAATGTTTATAGTATTGGTATACGTGCAGGACTCTGTTATATAATTATATGATCATGACCATATAATCATTTTTAATTCTTAAAAGTTCAATTTAATTTATATGATCATGACCATAATCAAATAATTAAGGAGAAAGTATTTTGCCACCTAAGTGAAGAGAGAATCTTTGCTTCTAAAGGTGGTTTGATGCTATAATTAATTGAACACTTGAAATAATGAATTTCATTATCATTAACTCTCGTCCTTATTTATAAAGATTCGAAAAAATATTTTCTAATCAGATCTCATTCCATGAATTAAGAGGTTTTTCTTCACCAATCATGAAGAAAAACTTGGTCCATTAAGTAATGTTCTTATGATCTTAATTTGTCCCATATGTCTTTATAGAAAAGGAAAACAATTAATGCAAGCGTTGGGGGAAGGGACTTATTGAAGGGAACCACCAACCCTCGCTCCATCACTAAAAATTTCTTCCCAAGAGAGGAGATATTTTAGAACATGGGCTGTCCTTGTTATTTTCATCTCATCAAAATCGTTTTCTAAATACCTTTGAGACTTCAACAAACTTAATCAGAATTCCCCCATTCAAAGAAACAATAATGTGACATGACTGCCCCATCTCTCATATGAAAGAGTTCCTACCCTTGTTGATGCTTTTACTAATGTTTCCATTGATCAATGCACTTGTATAGGGGTCATGCTGCCTTTTAGAGAAAGGATTCCCTAAAAGGCAGCATGATCCCTATACATAGTGTGTGCCAATGGAAGCCCTAGTAGAAGCATCAATAATGACAAGATTTTTACCTTTCATAATAGATGGGGTGATCATTTCACCTCTCACTATGTCTAGCTATAGAGGCCACACTATCTTTAGGCCTCTTTTTTCCTAATAGTAATAATGAAAAGTTTTTAATGGACCAGTATTGAATTAGGATTGAAATCCATGTCCTTATTCCATGACACAATAGCAAGCACAACAATTCGATTTGAGTTTTAGAGAAAAGTTAAATATTCAAGCCATAGCGAGGTTTTTTCTTTTGGTAAAGAAGTCATTGCGAGTTTTTTGCCCCCCTCTAAGGCCTTAATGCCTCATTTTCCCCCCCCCCCTTTCTTATTGCCCTACCACTAGGGGTTAGGTTTGGGTTCATATTTAATAGCAATTCTAACGAAGTGTGAATCAGGGTTCAAGAATTCAAATTGGCTCCGGAATTTATCATTGCTGATTCTGTTATGAATTAGCATGATTAATCAAATTGAATCAACTATCGAAAAAGTATAGGATTCCTCTCCATAGAGCCTAGGGATCATACAGTGACCCTACGACTGTGATGAGCTAGGGAAGTGTGCTCGGATTCTACCAAAGATAAAGCCTTTACAAAACCTGTTTCAAATTGGTGGGAATCAAAATTTTTTATTCAAATCTATCGATTCGATTCAATTCCTAGACATCACATAGATGATTTTATTTATTAATTACTTTTGTTGATAGTAAGCAAAAGTGGCAATGGTGGGGTTTTGAGATGGGTATCAATCACAACTGATATCGATATCGATACGAATCAATCTGTATGGCCTATCCAATACCGGTCCCTAAAATCCTTAGTTTGGAATTAGGGTCACTAAAAAAATCTTGCGTAGTAGGATGGGTTCAAATCCTCTGTGATGAACAATGAGTGACCGTGAGAATTCAACGGCTAAGAGGGCCCTGACATGCACCCAATCATTGGATCCTCATTACTGCTCCCTATGTCACCGTAGAGGTTTTTTTATCTATAGTAGGACTGCATTAAAGTATATTTTCTATGGTCCTTTGTTGTTGTTTATGAGGGAAGGAATATGAGAGTCAGTGAGATTTATTATTGTCGTGACAGTGAGAATTCAACAGCTAAGAGGGCCCTGACATGCACCCCAATCATTGGATCCTTATTGCTGCTCACTGTGTCACTACAGAGGATTTTTATCCATAGTAGGACTGCATTAAAGTAGGTTTTTTGTGGTCCTTTGTTGTTTTTATGAGGGAAGGAATATGAGAGTCAGTGAGATTTATTACTGTCATGTGATGTTTCTAAAAGAATTCTTGCTACTGGATCATTGGGATTGAGAACTGAACATGTCACACCCCGTTCAAACAGAATCGGATTGGTGACCAAGTTAACACTTGTTAACCCAAATCCTGTCAGGATCATCTAATGCAGTAACCACAACACAGCATACACACACACACACTAAGTCAAGTAAATTCTGTATTTTAGTAGAAGTCTTACATGTACATACCTATAAATACCCTAATACTCTTGATACCCAAATTGTATTACATAATACGTTTATATGTGGGCCCGTAGGCGTGATATATATACAAGAACTATAACTTAAATATCTAGAGTACAAAAGGGATAACATCAATAAATAATAAAAAAGAAACCCTAGTTGATATCAATGTTACTGTCCCACATCATAACCCTCGCATAGGTACTCGGCCTTGTGCCCAAGATCTTCATGGACCTACCAGTCCTCAACTAAAAACTCCATAGTGGGTCTTGACTCTAGCTCTTCAGCCAGATAACCTGTAAGATCATCTAAAAATGGTATGCATGTGGGATGAGCTCACTAGCTCAACAAGTGAAAAGAAAAACCAAACAAGAATTCGCAATACAAATGATCCTATATGCTTGTGATTCATTTTATTATCTTAATCCACCTAGACAATAATTCTAAGTCATAGGTTATGTGCTACTCGCAACCACAATGCACGTATACTCAAGGTATGAGCCTTGAACCCATCCATCCATAGGGTTGCTGGAGAAGGTCAGTTGTGGGTACCAGAAAATTGAATTGTTGTTCCTCAGTGACATTAAAATAAATTACTGTCTCTCAATGACATTAAAGTAAATTTCTGTTTCTCAGAGATATTAAATTAAAATAGGCCTTACCCTATATTAAATTAGAAGCAGTGCGATTGACCCTCTTGTTATATCATCAAAATTGTCGACAGTCCTAATGATTAGCCAAGCGTACTTTTAATCACCATCGTTGGTATACAACCTCAGGCTTCCCCCCAGTGATATACCCAACACCTAACCCCTGCTGGGAAGGGTCGTAGCATAGGGATATATCATTCCTAGCTGAATGTTCCTATGTGAGATAGTACGACTGCATAGTGCCACCACGTCCCATTCCATGGGCCACCAATGTATTTATGTCCAAGTTAACTACAGTATCTAGTTTAGCAAAGCATCATAATCATTAGTTTAGAGTCATCCATCTCATACCTCAAAGCAAGATTAAGCATTTAACAATTAAATATATCAGTATGTCAAATCATAAATAAATTTCATAATACACACGTCAAGGCATGCAATGGCACTCGTGGATGACTAGTCTACAATAATAATAAAATGATGACATGGCTAGTCTACAACCAAAATGATATGATGCAATGTCATCTTCCCACTTACCTAGTTGTATATAATGATCACCCTTAGTACTAGAAAAATTTGACGTGTGATGACACGAGTTTTTAGCACAACCTATCATAAAAGAAGTCAAGTTTAGTATGACTATACTTTAGGCTCATAACCAATGAGGTATGATGATCCCAACGTGTTTAGAATTACTAGAGAAGGTTGTCCGATAAATTTGGGCCCAATCAAAATCCAAAAAGTCAGATTGGTGGGTCAATCGACGGGCAAAGCACCCACCAATCCTTACTAGCCGCTCAACCCAAAGGCTCTGCCTGGACTAACGGGCCAAGAGCAGTGGGCCAGGTATCCACTGGTCTTGCTTGCTGGCTGGTTAACCCAACAGCTTTGCCTGGATTGATGGGCTAGGAGCGATGGGTCAGGTGCCCACCGGTCTTGCTTGCTGGTTGAGCCAACAGCTCTGCTTGGACCGACAAGGCAAGAGCGGTGGGCCAGGCACCCACCGATCTTGCATGTCGATCAAGCCAGTAGCTCAACTAGGACAGGTGGGCTCTAGATTGGTGGGTCTAACCATTTTTAGGCACCCACCACTCGGAACCGGTATTTTACTATTCACTCCCATTCTTCATCCCACCTTGGGAAAACCAAAAGGGGTCAATTCGACCTCATTTTTCATAAATGTAAGGTCACATATCTTGATTTCAACATAGATCTATGATCGATTCAAAGTTTCAAGCTTGGGTTTTACCTATTTGCTCAAGAACATATAGATCATTTCTTAAACCTTAGATTCACATTCCCAAGAGAGATTAACAAGATCTAAAGGATTTCTACCCAAATCATACGATTTCACTTAGGGTTTCATAAGGGTTTAAGAAATATCATCTTTACTCACCTCAAAACGTAGATCTCAAGTGAGGGTCGCTAATCCAACGTCGAAATCAAAAGATTGAACCTCGGCGTCGCATGACAACCATCTTCTTCCCCATTTCTTCCTTCTTCTTCCCTTCTCTATCCTTCTTTTCTCTCTCTTCTTTACTTTTCTCATCCACCGTGTAAAACAATAAATGAGGGTGAAGAAAGTAATAAACACTATTTATAGTGGGGTCAAAATATCTATAGACCAGAGTGGTAGGTCACACTGGTGGGTCTAACCCATCCATGACTATCCACCAATCGACCAGAACTTAGTCGAATCATTGGGATTTTCGATAGGACTCGACCCTAATAGGTATTTCACTCTCGATAATCAATCAACATGCATACTCTGTATAAAATATGGCTACGTACCTTTATTGTGCCTATATGGCCTCGTGATATGTGCAGTGCATAGCTTGGGTACGCGGACTTCACTAGGCACTGAATCCAACTCATCTGGCCAACCTGAGTTTTGAGTCACCCTTACCATCATGTTCCATAAGGTACTTACCTCTGCTCGCTTGAGTTCAGGTCCTGCAAGACCAAATCGAACCAACTAAAAAATTAGACTAGGTTTAGAAAGTAGGATATCACATTTATCCCCCTTTTTGAAAAATTTCATCTTCGAAATTATGGTACCTCGTAAAAAAAATGAGGATACTTGGCTTGGATGTCATCCTCTTTTTTCCAAGACGCTTCTCCAATTGAAAGGTTGGCCCATCGAATCTTCACAAAAGCGATGAAGCGATTGTGAAGAGTCTTTATTTTTCTGTCAAGGATTTCAGTGGGCTGTTTTTTGTAGGTCATATTAGCTTCTAAATTTTCCAGTTCTACGGGCAGTATGTGTGATGGATCATGGATGTACTACTTCAGCATAGACATGTGGAACACGTTGTGAACATTGCTGAGAGAGGGTGGAAGAGCCAACATATACGCTATGGAGCCAACTCGAGCCAAGATCTCAAATTGGTCAATATACCTCAAACTTAGCTTGCCCTTTCTGTGGAATCTATGCAACACTTTGGTAGGAAAGATTTTGAGGAACACCTTCTCCCCTTCTTGGAATTCTACATCTTTCATGAAATTGTCTGCATAGCTCTTTTAACGTGATTAGGATGCTTTGATTCTTTCCCAAATGACATTGACCTTATCACATGTCATCTGTATCATTTTTTGTCCAAGCATCCGGTTTTCACCTACTTCATCCTGATATAGGGGCATTCTGCACTTTCTGTCATATAATGCCTCATATAGAGGCATCCCGATTATGGCTTGATAGCTATTATTATAAGAAACTCCAAAAGAGGTATGTATTTTTTTCAACTACCACTCATTTCCATCGCACATGCCCTGAGCATGTCTTCCAGTATTTGTATTGTCACACCCCGTTCACACCGAACCGGGCCAGTGACCGGGTTAACACCGGTTAACCCAAACCTGCCAGGATCATCTGATACTGTATTCCACCATAGCATACACACAACTAATAAAAAATTATCAGATCAGCGGAAGACTAAGTTTTACCTGTGAATGTTCCCATAATACTTGATACCCGAATTGTGATACGATAGTTATATACATGTGGGCCCGAAGGCATGATATTTACACAATAAAAATACAACTCACATATCAAGTACATAAAGGAAATCATCAAAATAATCAGAGTACACAGCTCGCCTCGGTATCAAAGGCGAGAGCTCAGCTCAGAATCAAGGGTTGAGCCCAGCTCGGCATCACATGGTAGAGCTTAGCTCGGCCTCAAAAGTGGAGCACAGCTCGGCATCAGAACTGCGGTCCCGTAACACAACTCTCACACGAGCAATCAGTGTCGTGCTCTAACTCCTCAGGGGCCCACTAGTCCTCTTTAGGGAACTTAACTGTGGGACCCACCCCGTGCTCCTCAGATGTATGACCTGCAAAATCATCTAAAAAGGGGGGTACCCGTGGGATAAGCTCACTAGCTCAGTAAGTGGTAAGATGGACCACACAGCAGTCCACACATCAAAACACAATCATATGCACTACATGCGATGCTTTGCATTTTAAATCACATCCACCTAAGAAACATTACTAAGTCTTCGGTTTAGTGCTACTACAGCCACAGTGCGCGTATACTCCGGGTATGAGCCGCGAACTCCATCCCATAATACGCCCATAGGGCTATCGGAGAAGGCCCACCGTAAGTACTCAGAAAAGTAAAGACAATGCCATCCACCGGCTCTCAACAGAAATGTAAATGACTGAAATTTAAAGGTGTTGACTCCAGCAATTTAAAAGCAGTACAATTGGCCCTCTTGAATATACCATCGGGGTTGCCGACTGTCCTAATGACCCGCCGAGCGTTATGTCTAACCGCCACAGTGACCCGATAACCGCGACCACTGCTTCCCCTTAAATGATAACCCAACACCTTAACCCCTGTTGGGAAGGGTCGTAGCACGGGACAGTGAAAATCCTAAACCGCATGCTCCTATATGACAATAGTACGATTGCATAGTACCACCGTGTCCCATACCACGGGCCACCAATGCACTCGTTTCCAAGCCGACTACGGCATCTAGTCTATTAATACATTATGCACCATGATGTCAACATTCATCACATAAGCATCTCATCACTTGGCATTTAGAAAGTAAACATAGCACACATGCATAACAATGTGAGGATGACTAATCTACATAGCATATTCATGATGGCATGACTAGACTAGATATATTTAAATGAATGCCAAAAAATGCCTTGAAACAAGGTCAAACGTCCTCTCCCCACTTACCTGTAGTGTGCAAGGATTCCCGTTCAGTACGGGTGAGATCCGGTGCGAGAAACGTAGGATTTGGTGAACCTAATATGATTGAGCGGGGTTAGTATTTCACCATTTTAGGATCAAAATTAACGAGATCTGATGATAAAATCATGTTTAGAACGTCAAAAGAAGGTTGGACGTCCGATTTGGGTCCAATCGGACATAAGAATCACCTTCAGGGCCTCTCAGGTGGGTCAGACAGCCCACCTGTCTGGCCCACCGGTCTGGCCCACCGGTTTGGACCGACGGGCAGGTTGGCCCGTCTGTTGGCCCGTCGATCTGGCTCACCGGTTGGGCCAGGGGGCCCTACCCCGCCAGTTGTGCCCGAAGGCCCTGCCCTCTCAGGTGGGTGCTCACAGGCGGGCCAGATGGCCCACTGGTCTTGGCGGGAAAACTACTGTTTCTTTCCAACTTCCTCCATTCTTTGGGGATTCAAATGGGGCTTTTCTCAACCCATTCTTCACACTTTCAATGTCTTATAGGATGGTTCTAACCTAGATCTAGGTTAGATTCGAGTGATGGGAAACCATCTTACCTTCTTTGCTCAAGAATACCTTCAAACCCTCAAAATCACTTCAAACCCACAATGCTTCTCCAACCTTGTCAATACCTCTTCAAATCCTTCAAGATCAATACATAAATCATCTATTAAACCTTAGATTCATCATTTCAAAGGGGATTTACAAGATCTCAAGAAACCCTACTCGAATCAAGGGTTTATGCTTGGGTATGGTGAATGTTCAAGGAACCCAACTTTGTTTACTTCTAAATGTAGATCTAGAGTTGAAGATCACTCTTCCGACGCCGGAATGGGAAGATCAAGCTTCGGCGCCGCTGAAATCCTTCTCTTCTTCCTCTACCTTCTCTTCCCTTCTTCTCCCCTTTCTTTTCTCTCTCCTCTTTACTATCCTCACCATTGTACGAGTGTCATAAATGAAAATAAAAGCAAATCATAAATGCTATATATATACTTCCTAAATAACTAAATAGTTCACATGGATGGGTCACTCAGGTGGGTGGGTGCGCCCACCTGTCGGCCCACTTGAGGGCTAAAACTTGGGATTTTGACAGAGTTCGGGCCTCGACGCGAACCCCACCCCTGACATACGATGTAGTATACGTATGTACCTTAATATATGGCTACAATACCTGTTTTATCCGTACATAGCCTTATGGTAGGTGCATGTACACGGCTTGGGTACTCACGTCTCTTCTGGCACTGGCTCGGACTTGTCGGACCAGCCGGTGTTTAAGGTCACCCTTGCCATCGTAGTCCATAAGGAGCCCGCTCTAACTCTCTCCGGTTCGGGTCCTGCATAGTTAAACCGGGTCAACCGTGTAATCAGACCGAGTTTAAGAAGTAGGGTATTACATTTACCCCCCTTCTGAAAAATTTCATCCTCGAAATTGTGTACCTGGTTGATAAAAAAGATAAGGGTACTTGGCTTGCATTTCATCCTCTTTCTCCCAAGACGCTTCTTCAAGTGAATGATTAGCCCATCGCACCTTTACATAGGAAATGGAGCGGTTGCGAAGGGTTTTCACCTTTCGGTCCAAAATTTCAACTGGCTGCTCTGTATAGGTCATGTCAGCTTCAAGGTATTCTGGCTCCACGGGTAATACATGAGAGGGGTCATGAATGTATCGCTTCAGCATGGATACATGGAATACATTATGAACATCCCCGAGTGAAGGTGGCAGAGCAAGCATGTAGGCTACTGAGCCAACCCGGGATAAGATCTCAAATGGTCCAATGTATCTTGGGGTCGACTTCCCCTTTCTGTGAAACCTTTGCAACCCTTTAGTAGGAGAGATCTTGAGAAATACCTTTTCTCCTGGTTAAAATTCGATGTCTTTTCTGCGGGTGTCCACATAGCTCTTTTATCGGGGCTGAGCTGCTTTAATCCGTTCTCGAATAACGTCGACTTTGTCACAAGTCATCTGTATCATCTCAGGTCCTAACATTCGACGTTCACCTACCTCATCCCAATACAAAGGAGTTCTGCACTTTCTGCCATATAATGCCTCATACGGAGCCATCCCAATTGTAGCTTGGTAACTGTTGTTATAGGCAAACTCCATAAGAGGTATATATTCTTCCCAACTGCCACTCATCTCCATTGTACATGCCCTGAGCATGTCCTCTAATATCTATATGGTTCGCTCCGACTGGCCATCAGTCTGTGGGTGGAAAGTCGTACTCAAATTCAGCTGTGATCCCAAGGCACGCTGTAAACTTTTCCAAAATTTGGAAGTGAACCTTGGGTCCCTATCTGAAACAATGCTCACTGGCACTCCATGTAAGCGCACTATGTTGTCCATGTAAAGTTGTGCTAGTTTGGCCATGGAGAACTTGGTCTTGATGGGAATGAAATGAGTAGTCTTGGTAAGCTGATCAACGATCATCCATATCGCGTCCATTTCCTTAGGTGTACATGGTAGTCCGGTGACGAAGTCCATTGTAATCCTCTCCCACTTCCATTCTGGTACTGGGAGTGGCTGAAGAGTACCATAAGGTCGATGCCTCGCAGCTTTTACTTTCTGGCATGTGAGACAAATCGCCACATACAGAGCTATTGTGACTTTCATGCTTGGCCACCAGTAATTTTGTTTGAGGTCTTTGTACATCTTGGTACTTCCTGGGTGAAGTGAGTACTCGGGGCTATGTGCTTCTCGCACTATCTTGTCTTGTATATCCAAATCATCAGGTACACACAATCTGCCTCGAAACATCAATGCCCCATCACTAGCTAAAACAAAATCTGGGTCGTTCATTGTTTGATCTTGAACCTTAACTCTGATCCGCCGCAATTCAGGATCCAAAGGTTGTTTTATTATTACCTCTTGCCTAATAGCCGGATGCACCTGTAGAGCCATCAAGGATACAGTCAACCATTTAAGGTTTTCAGGTTGACATTCCAAGTCTAAGGTTGCTCCTTCATACAAGAGGGCTTCATCCATTAGCATTGCCTCTTGCACGAGTGGTAGGCTGACTGCTAAGCATGAGAGTGGCATAGTCTGTGCCTTCCGACTCAACGCATCTGCTACTACATTTGCCTTACCGGGATGATACTGAATGTCGCAGTCGTAATCCTTCATGAGATCGAGCCATCTCCTCTGTCTCATGTTCAGATCCTTCTGGGTGAAGAAGTACTTCAGGCTTTTGTGATCACTATATATCTCATACTTCTCCCCATACAGATAATGTCTCCAAATCTTAAGGGCAAAAATGACTGCGGCTAGCTCTAAGTCATGAGTGGGGTAGTTCTTCTCATACTCCTTTAGTTGTCGGGATGCATACGCTATTACTTTACCGCGTTGCATGAGAACGCAACCCAAACCAACTTTGGAGATATCAGTGTAGACTGTCATTCCACCTGTGCCTTCAGGGATGGTCAACATCGGGGCCGACACCAACCTCTTCTTCAATTCCTGGAAACTCTTCTCATATTCCTCTGCCCAGTCGAATTTCACACCCTTTTCGGTTAATTTAGTCATTGGTGCTGAGACTCGGGCGAAATTCTCTATGAAACGCCGGTAGTATCTAGCCAAACCCAAGAAGCTTCTAATTTCAGTGACATTCTTAGGGCTTTCCCATTCCACTACTGCTTTCACCTTATTAGGATCTACTTCGATTCTGGCTTTAGACACTACGTGCCCCAGGAACCCAACTTGTTCAAGCCAGAATTCACACTTGCTGTACTTGGCGAACAACTGTTGTTCTCTCAACCTCTGTAACACCATTCTCAAGTGTTGAGTGTGCTCCTCTTCGGTCTTGGAGTAGATCAAGATATCGTCAATAAAAACAATTACCCATTTATCGAGCACATCCTGAAATACTCGATTCATTAGATCCATGAATGCTGCCGGTGCATTGGTTAACCCGAAAGATAACACTAGGAACTCATAGTGACCATACCGAGTCCTAAATGCTGTCTTGGGTATGTCGCTGCTCTTTATCTTGAGTTGATAATAGCCTGACCGAAGGTCTATCTTTGAAAATACCCTGGCTCCCTGCAACTGGTCAAATAAATCATCAATGTGTGGCAATGGATACCGGTTCTTAATGGTTAGCTTATTTAATTCCCGGTAATCGATGCACATACGCAAGCTGCCATCTTTCTTCTTGACAAACAACACTAGGGCACCCCAAGGTGAAACACTTGGGAAAATAAATCCCTTTTCTAATAATTCCTGCAGCTACATCTGCAACTCCTTCAATTCAGCTGGTGCCATCCTGTATGGAGCCTTAGATACTGGTGCTGCTCCAGGAGTCAAGTCTATGGCAAACTCCAACTCTCTATCAGGTGGTAAATGCATCAGATCATCTGGGAAAACATCGGGATACTCTTTAAACACCTTTACCTCTTCTAGAGGTGTAATCCTTGCATCAACATCAAGTACCGATGCTAAGTAGCCCTGACAGCCGTCTTCCAACAATTTTACCGATTGAAGAGCTGAGACAAGGACCTTCCTCACCCGTTTCATTTTATCTGCTCGGTATACCAATTCTTTCCCTTCGTCATCTGTCACCCTAATCAGATTTTCAGTACACATCACATTAGCTCGATGAGCCGACAACCAATCCATACCCAGTATAACATCGAAATTCCGCATATTAAACTTAATGAGTTGTGCATCAAAATTCTTTCCACTAATTTCCACTAGGCACGGCCCATATACCTCCTTCAACTGTGTAACTTTACCCGTAGGCATACTAACAATCATTCCGTGATCCAGGATCCTGGGTGACATCCCAAGTTTCTCTGTAAACCTCTTAAATGCGAATGAATGAGTAGCTCCTGAATCGAATAAAACATAGGCTGGTATGCCTGATATGGGTAGGATACCTAGTGTAACAATGCATATAATTTCAGCAGGTCATCAATATTTAACATAATGAATTTCTTAATTTGAAATGTACCTGCTACTACTTCTGTACTGGCCTCAGCTTCCTCGGCTGATAGAGCATACATCCTTCCCTGCGGTTGATTCTCCCGAGCTAAGGGAGGTCGGTACGCAGAGGGTTGACTGGAGGGCAAGGCTGGTCTGACTCGATAGTCTTTTGCATAATGCCCATATGAATGGCAGTTAAAGCAACGAATCTGAGATGTCAAAACTGGGGCTGGGCCCCTCTGCACTTGACCCGTTGCAGATGGAGGTCGAGGTGGCCTTGAAGCTGTAGGTGCCGCACTAGTGTTCGGGTAAAAAGCTGTGGAGCCTGAACCACCAGCTAGTCTAGGAGGATAGCCAGATGGCCTATAGGGCTACCTATACATAGGCCCAGAACTGTACGATCCGCGGTATGCCTTAGAGGAGTTCCCCATATTCGGAAATAGGTTTGTTCTTTTCCACAGTCCAGGGGTGAGGGACTGTTCTACCTATACTATGGTCTTGGCCTTCTGCACAATCTAGCTATAGTCAGTCAAATCCAAGACCTCAAGTACAGACCCAATGGATGCTTTTAGGCCCTTTAGGAATCTTGCAGCCTTCTCTTCAGCTGTCCGCATATGCCTTAGGGAAAAATGGAACAAGCTCTCAAATTGTTGTTGGTACTCGAGGATAGTCTTACCTCCTTGAGTTAAAGCCATAAACTCAGTCTCCTTGCCGTCTCTGAAGCTGCGCGGATAATGGTTGTCCAAGAACAACTCCTTGAACTTTTCCCAGGTGGGTTCTGGATGGGCAGCCAACAATATGGGCTTAGAAGCTTGCCACCAGGAGTTGGCCTCCTTCTTGAGTTGCAACCCCGCACAAATGAGTTTCTATGCATCCTGCACTCAATCACCTCAAATATTTTCTCCAGTTCTTGAATCCACTGGTCTGGTTCCAGAGGATCACTCCCCACCTTAGAGAATACAAGTGGTAAGTTCCTCTTGAATGACTCCACTACCTTTGACGTATTATTCACCGGCAGGTAATTGGGAACATAAGCCGGGTAGAAATGGTATGGAGGGGGTACCCCATACGGAGGAATGCCAAAGGGTGGATTTGGAGGTGTACCTCCCACTTGTGGTCCCGTTCCCGACCCTACAAGCGGGTCCTGTGGAGTAAGTATCCGGGGAGGATGACCCGATTGAGAAAGGTCCAATTATTGCTAAATAGCAGTCATAAATGTTTGCTGTTGCTGAAGCATTTGTTGCTGAAAAACCTGTTGTGACTGCTGAATTATGGTAGCAACATCTCCCGGAGTAATAACCGGTGGAGGGTCCAGGAGTGTAGTCATAGGTGGGTCCCCATGTGCCCCACCCTGACCAAGGGTCTCTGAAGGTGGTGGAGGGGAGGATTGCCCCACAGGGCGGGACCCCCTGGGATTTAGTGGTCGACCGACCGGACGAGGACCACGCGAGGTACCTCGGGCATTGCTACCGGATCTAGTACGTACCATCGTATCCCTGTACCTGGAACATATCACACACCATATTGGTTAAACACTGTAGAATTGATTTCGGCACACAATTATATGCCATCACATAGGGTATTGTAGTGTATGATAGTCTGCAATTAACTGCAACTTAATTCCCAGATACAGGGCCAATGCCCCAATAGGTATGTCAATGGTCCCACTTGACCATAACACATTAATGTAGGAATAATAATAATAATAATCAATATAAACATATTAGTAATATAATAAAAAAAAATTCAATTCTTCCCAAGTTTCCACAACCGGTGGGCTGCACCGGAGGGCAGGGGCCCGCCGGTCCCAAAACCTCAACCGGCGGGTGACACCGGCGGGCAGGGTGGCCCGCCGGTCGGCCCGCCAATCCTGGCCGAGTAAAAACATGAACAGGGCCCATCAGGCTCTGTTCACATGCATTCTCTTCCATTCTCCTCTCTTTCTCTCCATCCCTTCCAGGCGATTTTGGAGGGCACTTCGACGCTTCCACCCACGATTCCACTCATCAACTCGGCGCTTTTTGAGAAGATTCACATCTCCCACTTCCAAGTAAGTTCTCCTTCTCTTTTTCTTAGAATTTTCACTTGGGGGGTAAATCCATGTCTAGACTTTAATCTAGGCTTTCTTTCCATATTTCTTTCCATAGAATAGCATTTCCATGTGATTGTGATGTTTCTCTTGTGGTCATTTCTAGTTTATTAGGATTTATCTCCTCATATGGAGAAAAACCCCAAATCGTGCCCTAGTTTTCCCAATTTGGGGATTTCTTCAATTCTCGCTCCTTTTCTCCAATTAATGATTCCTTTGTGATGCATTACACTTGCTTTGTGCTTAACATTCTATAGATTTCATGAAATGTCCCTTATGCTTGGAATCCCCATGTCTTCCCATGAAAACCCCTCTTTTGTATTGGGTTTCCTTGATTTTTCCTGTACATACTTGGTATTTGTGGACCTCCATAGTCTATTAGAGTATGTTTTTGCATGTTCATGATCTCGCTACCATGGCATTTCCGTCTTAGACCTATAGTTTCAAGTTTTACTCCATTGTGAATGAATTTGCGCATTGAAATTGAATCCTCTCATGTTACATATGCTCCTTGCTATCATTTTGCTGTTTTATCATGACTCTGCTTTATCACTTACCGTGCATCTCGTTCATAGGCTCCCTATCATTCCTAGCTTGTCGCCTTTTCTATTTTGCGATAAATTTGGGTTTTGGGGATCCCCTTTATTGCTTTCATTTTCCTTTCCTTACTCACCCTGCTTTTCTCTTTTCTTGCTAGGATGTCATCTCGCACTGGCAAGGGACCCTCATCTTCTGACGCGCGACGTAAGACTACCGCTTCTAAGCGGAAGAGTGCGGGAACCAGCTCTTCAGCCCCCCGCACAGGGAGACCTGGACCTGCCCGGTCTGACCCTTCAGACTATGATGAGGAGCTCTTCCATAGTGCAGAGGCAGCAGCCAACTGTCCGGCTTTCCTGAAGAGGTCGGTGATGATGGAGAAGACCGTGGCAGTCGACGACTTCCACAAGGCTCGGCTTCAGGAGAGGTTCTCAGCACTGGGCTGGGAGTCTATCCTCCACGTAGACCGTCCATGCTACGAGCAGCTAGTTCGTCGGTTCTACTGCAACTTGGAGGTTTCTTATCTGTACGGGGAGTACACCATAGTCAGCTTGGTGAAGGGGGTAGACATCCAGCTGATCGTGGATACCTTGGCCAGTATCTTGGGCATATCGGCAGTCGGCCACCGTTACTATAGTCCTCCCAAGAGTAAGCACCTGAGACCATTCATGAGTTTGGAGACGCACGGACTATATCTACGAGACCATCTGCGGCAGCAGTACCCGTCAGGAGTCCGAGACATCCTTCTACCCCGAGGTTCGCTTATTTTCCCATTTGGTCCAGTTCAACCTGCTCCCCATAGGAGGTTATCGGAACCAGGTGGGTTTCATGGCGGCCTTCATCGCTTTTTGTATATACACGGCTGTGGAGGGAGGTGTCGAGCACTTGTGCCTACCGTACATCATTCTCAAGATGATGGAGCACCATACTTCCCACCCTAAGGATGGAGGATTCCCCTATGGCAGGATCCTCACTAGGATCTTCGAGTTCTTCGGGGTGGACCTGAGTGGCGAGGAGGGGAAGACTCCGGCTGATAGGTTCGACAGGGGTAACCTCCTGAGGATGGGCTCCATACCCTTATGGATACACCTCCGAGAGCAGGAGCTCAGAGAGGTAGGGATAGGAGGGTTGCCCCTATGGAGGATGTCCACATGGAGGAAGAGTCCAGCGGGGAGGATGAGGACTATGTACCTCAGGATGAGGAGGATGATCTGGTGGGTGATGACATTCCTGAGGAGGCGCCTCAAGAGTCGAGAGGCCCCGATCCTGGTTCCTCTAGAGCTACGGCCTCACAGCATAGAGCCCCACCACCTGGGAGTGGTGCATACGACTTCGAGGGCATGATGTCCACCATGCAGGCCTTGCAGGATGGCCAAGTTCAGCTACTGAGAAGGCTGGACGAGAGTGCTTCCAGGGAGGAACGCATCCTGGAGAGGCAGGCTACTTTGGAGAACTCCTTTCTCCAACTGGGCCAGGAATTGAGCACCACGGCCAAAGCCATGTCAGCAGATTTTGGTCGACTACGGAGGGCGGTACCTCAGGATGAAGAGGATGATCTGGTGGGTGATGACATTCCTGAGGAGGCGCCTCCGGAGTCGAGAGGCCCCGATCCTGGTTCCTCTAGAGCTACGGCCTCACAGCATAGAGCCCCACCACCTGGGAGTGGTGCATACGACTTCGAGGGCATGATGTCCACCATGCAGGCCTTGCAGGATGGCCAAGTTCAGCTACTGTGAAGGCTGGACGAGAGTGCTTCCAGGGAGGAACGCATCCTGGAGAGGCAGGCTACTTTGGAGAACTCCTTTCTCCAACTGGGCCAGGAATTGAGCACCACGGCCAAAGCCATGTCAGCAGATTTTGGTCGACTACGGAGGGCGGTACCTCAGGATGAGGAGGATGATCTGGTGGGTGATGACATTCCTGAGGAGGCGCCTCAGGAGTCGAGAAGCCCCGATCCTGGTTCCTCTAGAGCTACGGCCTCACAGCATAGAGCCCCACCACCTGGGAGTGGTGCATACGACTTCGAGGGCATGATGTCCACCATGCAGGCCTTGCAGGATGGCCAAGTTCAGCTACTGAGAAGGCTGGACGAGAGTGCTTCCAGGGAGGAACGCATCCTGGAGAGGCAGGCTACTTTGGAGAACTCCTTTCTCCAACTGGGCCAGGAATTGAGCACCACGGCCAAAGCCATGTCAGCAGATTTTGGTCGACTACGGAGGGCGGTACGGCTGGTGAACGTGAGGTTTGACTACTACGACCATCGCCTCGACGTCAACTCTAGACCTCCGACGAACGTAGTAATCATAGATGACGACGATGATGATCAGTGAGGGCTTAGCTCGCCCACACCAGCTTCTTATCTGTTTTCCTTTTATTGGTCCTTGTTGTATATTTTATTTCTTTTCTCATTCCTTGTATTTGTACTGTAACTGGACTCATTTGTGGGATAATGTATTTTGATAGCGATTTTTGTGGTGAATTCATATGTTGAATACTTGTGTAGTTTAGTTGTGGTGTTTATTGCTACTTTTGATCATTGTCATCTATGAATATATTGTTTATCAGGTGTTTGTGTGAAAAATTTTTGAAAATCCCATTTTACGCCGTTATGCTGCCGAAATTTCATCAAATTAGTACTTGATAGGCTATAACATCAACTTATTTATCTTTTATCTACTCTCACGCATGCCATGAATGCAACATCTAATGCAACCCTTTTTAATACTTCATTCTTTGGTTTTTACTCTTTAAAGCTTTTACATTAACCCAATCCCATTTCCCTATTATAGATTCTACGGGATTCTACTGGTATGCTGTGAGTGGAGCAGAGCATCACGCTCTGATACCACCGTTGTCACACCCCGTTCACACTGAACCGAGCCAGTGACCGGGTTAACACCGGTTAACCCAAACCTGCCAGGATCATCTGATACTGTATTCCACCACAGCATACACACAACTAATAAAAACTTATCAGATCAGCAAAAGACCAGGTTTACCTGTGAATATTCCCATAATACTTGATACCCGAATTGTGATACAATAGTTATATACACGTGGGCTCGAAGGCATGATATTTACACAATAAAAGTACAATTCACATATCAAGTACATAAAGGAAACCAGCAAAAATCAGAGTACATAGCTCGGCATCACATGGTAGAGCTCAGCTCAGCCTCAAAAGTGGAGCTCAGCTCGGCATCAGAACTGCGATCCCGTAGCACAACTCTCGCACGAGCAGTCAGTGTCGTGCTCTAACTCCTCAGGGGCCCACCAGTCCTCTTCGGGGAACTCGACTGTGGGACCCACCCCGTGCTCTTCAGATGTATGACCTGCAAAATCATCTAAAAAGGGGGTGCACATGTGGGATGAGCTCACTAGCTCAGTAAGTGGAAAGATGGACCACACAGCAGTCCACATAACGAAACACAATCATATGCACTACATGCTATGCATTACATTTTAAATCACATCCACCTAAGCAACATTACTAAGTCTTCAGTTTAGTGGTACTACAGCCACAATGCGCATATACTCCAGGTACGAGCTACGAACTCCATCCCGCGATACGCCCATAGGGCTGTCAGAGAAGGCCCACCGTGAGTACTCGAAAAAGTAAAAACAATGCCGACCACCGGCTCTCAACAGAAAAGTAAATGACTGAAATTAAAGGTGCTAACTTCAGCAATTTAAAAGCAGTACGATTGGCCCTCTTGAATGTACCACCGGGGTTGTCGACTATCCTAATGACCCGCCGGACGTTATGTCTAACCGCCACAGTGACCCGACAACCGCGACCACTGCTTCCCCCCAAATGGTAACCCAACACCTTAACCCCTGTTGGGAAGGGTTGTAGCACGGGACGGTGAAAATCCTAAACCGCATGCTCCTATATGACAATAGTACGATTGCATAGTGCCACCGCGTCCCATACCATGGGCCACCAATGCACTCGTGTCCAAGCCGACTACGGCATCTAGTCTATTAATGCATTATGCATAATGATGTCAACATTCATCACATAAACATCTCATCACTTGGCATTTAGAAAGTAACATAACACACATGCATAACAATGTGAGGATGACTAATCTACATAGCATATTCATGATGGTATGACTAGACTAGATACATTTAAATGAATGCCAAATAATGCCTTGAAACAAGTCCAAATGTCCTCTCCCCACTTACCTGTAGTGTACAAGGATTCCCATTCGGTACGGGTGAGATCCAGTGCGAGACGTGTAGGATTTGGTGAACCTAACATGATTGAGCGGGGTTAGTACTTCACCATTTTGGAATCAAAATTAACACGATCCTATGACACGATCATGTTTAGAATCCTAAAAGAAGGTCACACGTCCGATTTGGGTCTAATCGGACGAAAAAATCACATTCGGGGCCCCATAGGTGGGTCAGACAGCCCACCTGTTTGGCCCACCGGTCTGGCCCACCGGTTGGGTCAGCGAGTCTGCTAAGACCGGCGGGCAGGGTGGCCCGTCGGTCTGGCCCGCCAGTTGTGCCCGAAGGCCCTACCCTCTCAAGCGAGTGCCCACAGGCGGGCCAGATGGCCCACCGGTCTTGCCCGCTGGTCTTGGCTGGAAAACTGTTGTTTCTTCCCAACTTCCTCCATTCTTTGGGGATTCAAATAGGGCTTTTCCCAACCCATTCTTCACACTTTCAATGTCTTATAGGATGGTTCTAACCTAGATCTAGGTTAGATTCAAGTGATGGAAAACCATCTTACCTTCTTTGCTCAAGAATACCTTCAAACCCTCAAAATCACTTCAAACCCACAATGCTTCTCCAACCTTGTCAATACCTCTTCAAATCCTTCAAGATCAATACATAAATCATCTATTAAACCTTAGATTCATCATTTCAAAGGGGATTTATAAGATCTCAAGAAACCCTACTCGAATTAAGGGTTTTACTTGGGTATGGTGAATGTTTAAGGAACCCAACTTTGCTTACCTCTAAATGTAGATCTAGTGTTGAAGATCACTCTTCCGGCGCCGGAATGGGAAGATCAAGCTTCGGCGTCGCTGAAATCCTTCTCTTCTTCCTCTTCCTTCTCTTCCCTTCTTCTTCCCTTTCTTTTCTCTCTCCTCTTTACTATCCTCGCCAACGTATGAGTGTCATAAATGAAAAGAAAAGAAAATCATAAATGTTATATATATACTTCTTAAATAACTAAATAGTTCACATGGATGGGTCACTCAGGTGGGTGGGTGCGCCCACCTGTCCGCCCACCTGAGGCCCAAAACTTGGAATTTTAACAGAGTTCGGGCCTCGGTGCGAACCCCACCCTTGGCATACGATGTAATATACGTATACACCTTAATATATGACTACAATACCTGCTTTATCCGTACATGGCCTTATGATAGGTGCATGTACACGGCTTGGGTACTCCCGTCTCTTCTGGCACTAGCTCGGACTTGTCGGGCCAGCCGGTGTTTAAGGTCACCCTTGCCATCATAGTCCATAAGGAGCCCGCTCTAACTCTCTCCAGTTCAGGTCCTGCATAGTTAAACCGGGTCAACCGTGTAATCAGACCGGGTTTAAGAAGTAGGGTATTACAATTGCGCCTATACAACATTGATATAAGGTAAGGCCAATACCGATATGGACCTGTCATATTTGGAAACGTGGATATTGACCTGTCATATTTGGAAATGTGGATAGGAGGGGTTATTTTCATCATTTTTTCCTAGAGAACTTATGTATTGTCATATGTTTGGGTAACAAATGTTTCCAATGGATTCTCCATTTCGGAAACTCTTTTTTAAGTGTTATGTTTTAAATCCTTCCATAATTCCATCATCCATTGACCTTCGCCTTTCTTTTTATA
The DNA here is from genome assembly GCF_013358625.1 of Macadamia integrifolia. Lineage (NCBI taxonomy): Eukaryota > Viridiplantae > Streptophyta > Magnoliopsida > Proteales > Proteaceae > Macadamia > Macadamia integrifolia. Next base: position 25,037,440 of record NC_056563.1, on the reverse strand, counting down.
TATGGTTCGTTCCTAAATTGGAACTCAAGTAACATATAGAGTATATAAAACTCAAGTAACATATAGAGTATATACTATGCACCATTACACCATTTCTGGTAGATTAAGAATTTAAGATCCTCTCCAGACCTGAGGTGCTTGAGAGGGACCATCGAGGGTTTTCTTTCTCTTGGATCTCTTGAAACGCTGGTGATCCCTAATAATTTTTTGAAGTGAAGTGGCCATGGGCCACTATTCCTCTCTGATTTGAAGTGGAGAGTTTTTAGTTCAAACCCACCTTTTATATAAAAATTGCTGCCAACATATTAGTCTGTATGATCAAACTTATATCTTACAAGGCCATCACTGGGAAAATCTTGATAAAGGATGCTAACTATCTAGATCAAACTCAACTTTATATAATTTTCTATTTATTTTCTTCAAATAAAAAAGAAATCCTCATTGACCCTTGGGCAATCAAAGAATATTGTCTTTCCAGCCATTAAATGCATGTTGAGCCTCCAACATAGAGGATTTGAATCCTTATTTCTCTTTTCTGCCCGGCTTTGTATCTCTCTCTATGCTCATTGGTCCCTCTCCAGCATGGGGCAGAAGCGATCCAAATCCATTTCGGATTCTGGTGGACCCAATTTTGAGTTTTGACCCTTTTTTCCTCAGCCCCATGTCTACTCATAGGGGAAAATTTCATTTCTACCAGGGTCTGCAACCCATGGTAATAGCCAAAGGAATGTAATCTCAGGGACAAATTTGAAAGTACCCATTTAGGGGTATATTTTTTCACCCATACCCCTAAGATTCTATTCCCTTGACTGGTACTAAGGGTTGCATGTCCTTAACTGCAATCCAGGCTGCAACCAAGTCTCGTTCCAATCTCAACCCCAACTTCTCCACCCTCCGGTTATCAACACGAAACAAGCTTATGAACAAATCGAAGCCGCCGATAACGTCAGCTCTCGCTCTCTCTCTCTCCCTCTCTCTCACACCCACAGAGTGAAGATGGAGCCCTCGCTAGATCCGGTTTCTGCCCTACTTTCCATGTCAGCGTAAGAAAAAAAAGAATACTGCCAACAGAAACAAGGTATAATCTACGAACTCATAAAAGGACATCTTTCTTTCTTCCACTTCCCGACATTCCCCACCCCTCTCTCTCTCTCTCGCGCTCACAAACATGCGCCGGAAGAACAATAAGCCGCTTCTATTTCTCTTGTTTACCTTCGTTCTCTTTGCCTCTTTTCTATTCTTTCTCCCCCGCAATATCTTCTTCAGCAGAGAAATTTATCAAACGTCGACGATCCTCGGGAACCATAATCTTCATCTTTACCTCACCATCGCTGCTACCGAAGATGACATCCATCGCACCTTCCAACACCTATCATCGTCATCGTCGTCAAGATCATCCTCATCATCTGTCGCCGATCCTCATACCGTCTCGATCCTTTTTCCTGATTGGGAAGTTTTCCTGATCCTTTCACAGGAAAATCACTCATCTTCCGATGCTGACGACGGCCGTTATTATTGCCTCTTCCAAAACAACGCCACTTCTCCGGCCAAATCTTCTGGAATCTTACCTTCAACTAACGCCACAATCTTCAGGTGCGTTCTTCCCGGAAGCGTCCGCCGTATTCGCCCCTTCTTCCAACCGATTCTTACAAAGCGGAGGCAGTTTTGGCCTTGGACGGAGACGGAGTCGGGACCGCCCGAGTTGTTACGATGGGGTTTCCTTGTATACGAATCGTTATCGACGGAAGATGACGTCATCTTGTTCGCCAAGGGAGTTAACAATCGCCAAGGCGTCAACCGGTCGCCGTCGGAGCTCCGCTGCGTCTTCGGAGACGGCGTCATAACGGACGTCACTAGCTCCTATCAAGAGGTGTTTCGATGTCGCCACCCGGACGAAAACGCCCTCGCTCGGTTGTTTCAAGGCGGGAAGGAAGAAAAGATTACAATTTCCCTCCAACTACAGGTCCAGCGAGGAAATGAAGAGAAGAAGGTGGTGGTGCCGTCCGTGGCGTACTACACACCCTTGCCCAGACCTGCGTCCCAAGAGGGGAAGTCGCTATTGTGCGCGTGTACGATGGTGTATGACGTAGCCAAGTTCCTGAAAGAGTGGGTGCTCTACCATTCCAAGCTCGGCGTAGACAAGTTCTTCTTGTACGACAACATGAGCGACGATGGATTACTGGAGGTAGTCTCACAGCTCCGTCGTGAATCACACAACATCACTACCTTCTTATGGCCATGGCCTAAGACCCAGGAAGCTGGCTTCTCACACTGTGCTATGCATGCCAAGGATTCATGCACATGGATGATGTACATCGATGTGGATGAGTTCGTATTCTCGCCATCATGGCTCAATTCCTCATACCCATCAACTAACATGCTCAGATCCTTCTTGCCGATGTCGTCAACGTCAAGAGAGTCTCTTCCGGTCGGGCAAATTAGTATCTGGTGCCTTGAGTTTGGGCCGTCGAATCAGAGCTCCAACCCGGTTCAAGGAGTCACCCAGGGCTACACCTGTCGAAGAAGCGAGGAGCAGAGACACAAATCAATGTTGCTATTGGACGCCGTCGATGCTTCTCTGGTGAACGTGATACACCATTTCCGATTGAAGGAAGGGTACAGAGGGAAATCGTTGAGCAGGAATGGAGCTGTGGTGAATCACTACAAGTACCAAGCATGGCCGGAATTTAAGACTAAGTTTCGGAGGAGAGTTTCAGCTTACGTGGTGGATTGGACAGAAGGGGTGAACCCCAAGTCCAAGGATAGGACCCCGGGGCTGGGTGTCACGCCGGTCGAGCCAAAAGGGTGGGCCAACAAGTTCTGTGAGGTGAATGATACGAGGTTAAAGTGGGTCACCCAGAGATGGTTTGGGTTCGAGTCCAGAACCGGATTTAAGATGGCTTGGCAGAATCAGTGAGGAGGTCTTGCTCTTGAGGGAAGGGACCTGCCAGCACCCTCAGCTCCATCTTTAGGACGTGAAAGCCAATATTATTAATTAGTTAGAGAGAGCATGGGTACACATTACATCAGAAAAACATATTCTTTCCTTCTCTGGATAAATAAAACTTTCTGCAAACCTGAGAAAGGAACAGATTATTTTGCATGTTACATGTACGCTTCCATTTAAATTTAAGGCTAAAAGTTCGCAGTGCTTAGGCGCTGAGAATATATAAGAGCTACATCTCTTTCAGCCGTTGATTTTTTATAAAGGCAATCATAATCGTTCATTTGTTTTACAATGATTTACTCTACTACCAGAAGTTATGGTCATAGAGGGAAGGTCACAGTGATCTACTTAAGGGTGCCAATTTCAAATCCAAACCGAATATTGAAATCAAAACTGAGTCGGATTGATCGAATTAGACCGGATCAAACCAAACCAAATTTATTTGGTTTAAATTTGGTTTGAATATGTGAGTATGCTATTTGGTTCGGCTCGGTTTCAATTTAAGGTGTTACAACTATCAGATGGAACCGAAACCGAACCGAATTACTCTTATCATTGAAGAGTGTTTTTTGCAAACTCTTTTTTTTTTATTATTATTATTATGTGGTAAGTGTTATTTGCAATTTATCATCACATATTTACAAGCTAAGATAATTTTAGAGTTAGCAATGGCTATAAGGCCAATAACTTGAGTCAATTATGGCCTTTGATCCATTACAGTCATGGTTCAAAAGTGAAACCGTTTTCATAACCGAATTAAAACTGCATATCATAACCGGATTATAACCAAAATCGAACCAAGTCAAATTGAATCGGTCTGAATATCTAAATACAGAACCGAGTCATTTTTCAATTCGGTTATGATCTACCATATCATCATTTGGAACCGAACCAAAACCAAACCTACTACTCTGCAACCGAAATACCTCAAATCTACTCTGCACCTCTCAAACCCGGCAGCCAATGTCTGCGAAGAAGGAGATGCTTCCGCACCATTATAGACGGTATTGGGTAAATCGGGGTTATTCCAAACACACACAACAAAATAAATTAAGCAAAACAGGTTGCAAGCTAAGAGTTTTTTTGCCAATTTGGGTTGCAATTATTGTTCTTGTTCTGATAAGAAATCCATCGGCATCGATGAAGAAAGTAAGAATTCAAGAAACTTAAAGAGCAATGTCGATTTTGGAGGGTTTTATGGGAAAGAGATGATCACAAAGGAACCCACTAAAACCCTCCCATTGATCTGGTTGGAATTCGAGCCAAGCAGAACCAGGTCAAAGAAGACATCCTCTGCGAGAAGTTCGATAAGCTACGTTTCTCTATGGCAGATCAAGGGGAGGAAGAAGAAGAGAAGCGGAGGAAGTCACTGGATGTATTTGGATCCCCAATTAGAGAACTGAAATTGAATAATCAGGACAGAGGATTGAATTTGTTACCCTGGGATGGAATTCCTTCATCTAGACAGAGATGGGTAATTCCACAATGGCATGAAGGGAACGGGGACACCGGTGATAAAGCCAGTAGTGAAAAACCCCAACCATTCTCTATCTGTGATGGCAATGAAGATGAAGAAGAGGGAGATGGGCCGGCGAGAGACGCCGAGATGGGGGGAAAATAATCCTCTGTTTTTCTCATCCCTGTTTTTCCTTGTTTTGCTACCTGCAGAACACGACACGTAGACAACTTTAAGGCCAACGCACCGGATGTAATAATCCTCACCCAACCTTGACCGTTGGATCCTCTGTTGTCCACGTGTCGTGTTCTGCAGGTAGCAAAACAAGGAAAAACAGGGATGAGAAAAACAGAGGATTTTGATCCGAGATGGGGTGGGGGATTGTTGGATGTGGTGATGCATTATTGGATGTAAAAAATAAATAATTAGGAAATCTGCAGCAGATGCTGCCAACTGTCAAATATGGTACTGATTCACAACTACAACTGATGATGAAATGCATATTTGGGTTTTGTTCGATGAAACTTGCACTAAGATTTCAGGCATATTATAACTGCTTTGTGAAATCACAAAGCTTATGGATTCACGGATATCCCTCTTTCCTTGTAAAAGATTCTCTTTGTGATAACTACTTTGTGATATTTTCTCTATTCTAATCAATTTCAGTCTACTCGTTGTTTCTTTTTATTCCTAGATCTCTTATCTATGAGGCTTACATTCTAGCCCCTTATACTGTTAAGATAATGCTTTCTAGTGTGTTGTGGATTGATGGATATTCCTCTTTTCTTGTAACAAATTCTCTTTCCTTGTGGTCATCACTCTTCTTAATAAAAGTTTTCTTTTGTAGAGTGAAAAAAAAAAACCCTAGACTTTGCCCAATTGGCATTGTTTCAATTGAGTCATTCTTAGATGTTCTTGAAACTTATCAACTTGTAACTTGTTTCAACTTCCTAAAAAATCAGCGAATTACTTCATTTATTGAAATATGGCGTTGAGTTAAGTGAGAATGTTGAGAGTAATCCTCGGGTAGGCATGATACTAATTCAGAGCTGGAAGCTTATGACTTCTACAACAATTATGGAGGAAGATTGGGTTTTAGTATTAGAAGAGATTTTGCACATAATAGACACAAAGACAAGTCAGTTATAACATCACGGGGATTAGTATGCAATAAAGCTGGTTTTTAGAGAATAGATAAGCGAGACATTCAGACAAAAAAGCCACAAGCTGAGACAAGAACAGAATGTCCAGCACGAATGGCGATATACTTGATGGAAAATGGAAAATATGAATGTCATGCTTTTGTGGAAGAACATAATCACCCTCTTCATATATCTAGTACTATGCATTTTATGCGTTCCCAGAGGAAGATTTCAGAGATATATTCATATAAAATCAATTTAGCAGATGATTCAGGGATCAACCCAAAGGCCGCATTTGAGTTAATGGGTAGGCAAACTGGTGGGGCAGAGAATCTTGGCTACGTAATACAAGATCAGAAGAACTATCTACGAACTAAAAGACAACATTCCTCATCTTATGGTGAAGCAGGGAGTTTATTGAAATATTTTGAAAATCAAAGTATGAACAATCCTTCGTTTACATACTCAATGCAGTTGGATAGTGATGAACAAATCACAAATATTTTTTGGGCTGATCCTAAAATGAGAATTGACTATGCACAGTTTGGTGATGTTGTTAATTTCGATACGACATTTTGTACTAACAAAGAGTATAGGCCATTTGGGATATTTGCCGGTTTTAATCATCATAGAGGGGTTATTATATTTGGGGTTGCACTTTTGTATGATGAAACAACTGAATCTTTTAGTTGGTTATTTGAACAGAAAAAACCTATAACTATCTTCACAGTCCAAGATGCCGCTATGGCAAAAGCATTGCTTGAGGTGTGGCCTGAGACACGACATGGGTTGTGTATTTGGCACATAATGCAAAATGGCATTAAACATCTGGGTAATATGATGAAAGATGGCTCTGGTTTTTTCAAATATTTGAAAAAGTGTATATTTGAGTATGAGGAAAAATCACAGTTTGAGTATTATTGGAATAAATTACTTAGAGACTACAACTTGGAACAAAATTCATGGTTGCTTCATTTATATGGACTTAAATGTAAATGGGCAAAGTGTTATATGAAAAATACATTCACAATAGGCATGCGGAGTACACAGATTAGTGAGAGTTTTAATAGTGACTTGAAAGAATATCTAAAATCTACTTTGGATGTTGTTTAATTTTTTAAACACTTCGAAAGGGTTGTGAATGCTAAACGAGATAATGAATTAAAAACTGAATTTGATTCAAGAGACAAACTTCCAAGGAACATAGTCAGGATGTCACTTGTTATCAAACAAGCTGGGGATGTCTATACTCCTTACATTTTTGAGAGATTTCAGGAGCAGTATAATTGGGTTAGTATTTGCAAAATAAATTTTCGGAATAAAGATACTCCCTTTCATAAATATATGGTTGGTATTGTCGGTTCTGAATGTGAGTACAAAGTCTGTTGTAACCCAGTTGACATGATTATTCAATGTAGTTGCAGGAAATATGAGACATTTGGCATTCTTTGTTGCCATTCCTTAAAAGTTTTGGATGTCTTTGATATTAAGTGTATCCCTGATACTTATATTTTGCGGAGATGGACACGGGCAGCAAGAAGCATGGTAGTGGAAGATCATAAGGTGAAACAAGTTGTTGAAGATGTGAATTTAGACTGTATACAACGATACAAATATCTTTGTCCTCAACTTGTAAAAATAGCATTACAAGCTTCAAATTCAGTTGAAGGATTCGCATTGGTAAAGAATGGGATTAAAGAATTATGTCAACAACTTGAAATTATCAATGTGTCTGATGTTTGAAAAAATCTTGTTCCTAATGAAGTCTCTAGTATAAACAATGGACTAGTATTGAGCAAAAAAATCCTCTCGCTCAAAAAGGTAGTAGAAGGAAGAAGGGTTGGGTAGAAAAACAAGGGGAAAAAAAGGAAAGAAAGAGGACCAAGTACTTAGTCAGCTGCTGAATTTACATACCAGTGAGTTTCACAGAAGTTCTACAGGTAGTTATTTGACCATTGTGATGTCATCAAGTTTATCCCCAATTCTTGATTTTTGGTATTTATTCATCTATACTCATTGTGCAGGGAACATTCGATCAAGCTCTTTCTCAGTTTTCTTCCCAAGCATCGGCAACAGATATTTTGCACCAATACCATGAATGGGATTGAGGACAATATTTATCATCTTTGATCATTGATTTTGGTTGTTTAATTTTGGATATTGATTTTGACTTTTGATTAAGGACATTTATTATGCATAGAACCAGTTTTATTTTTTTATTTTTTTTATTTTTTTCTATGTTTATCTTTAATTTGCTTTGGATTTAGTATCTTGAAAACTAACTTTACCAGATTGTAGGTGAATCTTTAGCTCCAAAATGGAAGAACACTTGGGATTTTACCCAGGGTATGATGGTTCGAATCCATGTGTTGCATAATGATTTTCTTTAGTATCTTGTCCCTAATTTTTTTTTGTTTAGATTGAAATACTTCATTGTATGGTGCTGCTAGATTGCATTTTTCCCAACAAGTGTATCTCTATTTTTTTATGCTCAAAATGGAGTAATGTACTTCACTTACACTATGCCTGACAATCTGGTTTGTTAGGGATTAAGAAGACCTCTCTAGTAGTTGCTGCTGCCATGCCCAACCTTGCTGTCAAAATGGAGTAATGTACTGGTGGTTGGGTATAGTGACTCATTAATATAACTCTTCAATGGTTACTGTTCTTAATTTTTTTAAGTTAGAGAAAGTGAATCTCAAATGTCTCTATAGTAAAGCCAAGATTGTGGGAACACTTGGTTGCATCACTGGGGCCTTAGCCATGAGCTTCTTTCATGCCCAACCTTGCTGTCAAAATGGAGTAATGTACCGGTGGTTGGGTTTAGTGCCTAATGATATAACTCTTCAATGGTTACTGTTCTTAATTTCTTTTAAGTTTGAGAAAGTGAATCTCAAATGTCTCTATAGTAAAGCCAAGATTGTGGGAACACTTGGTTGAATCACTGGGGCCTTAGCCATGGGCTTCTTTCATGCCCAACCTTGCTGTCAAAATGGAGTAATGTACCAGTGGTTGGGTTTAGTGCCTAATAATATTACTCTTCAATGGTTACTGTTCTTAATTTCTTTTAAGTTAGAGAAAGTGAATCTCTAATGTCTCTATAGTAAAGCCAAGATTGTGGGAACGCTTCGTTGAATCACTGGGGCCTTAGCCATGAGCTTCTTTCATGGTCCTGAGACTTCACAAGCACTGGTGGTACCTGGATCTCTAGATAAAGCCATGATCATTGGTTGCTTGTATCTCATTGGGGCAGTTTTTATTTTGTCCTGTACTTGTATTTCACAGGTAACTAGCTTAATCGATTATATTTTACGATCATATATTCATCAAATTTTGATGCTAGGTAGCTAGCTCCAAATATACTTTTGGTTTGGTCCCCCATGAATCTCCAGCTTTATGTGTTATACAGGCTCAAGCTATGGTGGATTTTCCTGCACCCATGTCCTTGAGTGTTGTATCAGCCTTAATGGATGCTATTCTTACAGGAATAGTGCAGTTGATCCAAGAACATAGTTTCTCATTTGATTGGCCACTAGTGAATTTTCGAATCGTTATTGGGGCTGCCTTACTGGTTAGATATGTAGTATTGGTCAAATCCAAGGAGGACCAAATACCTTGTGTTGAAACTTGAAAGGTATCTGCTCAATCTATCAAATATAAAAATATATTTATACAATTTCCCCAAATCGCTCAAAATGAATTTCTGGTTTTTTTTTCTCCGATGAAGGTGAACAAATACGATGGGAATTGGGAGAAGCAATGGTACGGAGCAGGGATCTTCGTGGAGGCGAGCGAAGAAGTGGAAGTGGATGTATTCAAGAAGCTGGACGAGAAGGGCCGAGGAGAGGAATTAGGGCTCACAGTGTCCTCCATCGAGAAGCTTGGTTTCTTCTCCAAGGCAGAGGAGTTAGGATTGTTGAGTTTGCTGGAGAAAGTCGCCGGCTTCTTGCCATCGACGTTGGCTTCGTTATTGCTACCTCTCTTTGTGGCTGCTATGGCCGTAATCGTTGTGATTCCCGACGATTAGGCGGCTCTCAAGCACGAACACAAGCAGAAGAAGAAAACCAGAAATTTCAACGATGGCTCTCATCGCGAACAGGAGCAGAAGAAGAAAATCAGAATTTCAACGGAGTGGGCTGGGATGGGGTTTTGAAGGAAGTAGGGTTTGGTTTCCTCCTTAAACCGGGTTGTAAAGAAAATCAAGATTTCAAACCGTTTTCTTCCAATCCACCGTCCACGTGTATGAGCCACGTGTCAACAGATAAACCACCCTCCGCCAACCTCCGCCAGTATCATAGGTCGTGGACGATTTTGATCCCAGGGTGTGGGGTTTGGTCCCAGCACCAGCGATGGGGGGCACAGAGAGAGGAGCCGCAGTCCGCAGATAGCGGGGGGAAAGAGGGAGATGTGTAACAGCCGGTAATAGTCTAAGAATAGGTAATATTAATGGAGGGTTAGGATTTCTGGAAATTAGATCAACGGTTCATAGTGATTGGAGTGCTATTAATTTCTGAGCGCTTAAGTGCTGCTGCCACTCACCCTAAGTTTAAAAATAATAATAATAACAATAAAATAAGGCAAAAGTTTTTCTGGTCGGCAGAGCAGATAAGGAAGTCCATGGTCGGGAGTAATCCTATCCTTTCAAATGGAATATTTAATTCTGAATCGTTGGATTAAGTATTTTAGTTTCAACTTTCCATACCATACCCAATTCCAATAACCTAAACCGTATTTTGTTTTCTACGCTTTCATCCCCGACCTCCTGATTGCGGAACCCACTTTCCCTCCCTGCAACAATCATGTTTTTTTTTTTTCTTTGATAACCTCTTTCTCTCTCAGAGATCTTCTACTCTTCCTTTTTAATTGGTATGTACATCGTCGGCCGTAACTGCGCCATCGATTATTTCCGGCGTCGGTTGTTTCCTTACATAATAGCCGCCATAGTTATCTCTAGTCTCACTGAATCCTCCCAAAACCCAAAACTCAAAACTGAAAAACAAAAGAAGAAGAAAGAATCCGTCGACGAGTCAGTTTTCCAACGATCGAAGACGCGTCACTCGTGGTGTGCTCGACTATGAACATGCACATAATCCTTCGATTGTTTTTCATCTAGTTAGTGTGTCTCTATAAGGTAAGTCTATCTGATGCTTCATTGGATGCTCTATTTCTGCTTATTTACCATTTCAATTTAATCTCTTAGCTATTTGAAGTTTTTGGTTATCAAATTAGGGTTTCTTCATGCTCTGAGGTTTGTTAATGGAAGTTTGGTAGGGCTTTAGCTGTCATTTTTTATTGTTTCAATTTTCTTGATGGGCGATCTGTAGTTCATACGATTGGATTATTTTGTTCTGGTTATTAAACAACATTGGGTGGCTATCTAATAAGGATCAGATTTGCTTTGATTTGGAACTACTTCATTTTTGAATTGGATTAACGGTTGGTCATTTTATTTTTGAATTAAATCATTCAATTTCTATGTCTGATCGTCTTAGTCGTGATCATTCCTTCATCTTTGTTTGCTGGTTTGCATGATGAATAAACGGGAAAAATTATCATGGATTCCCTTTCCAATGAGTTGTGTGATATGTTGCCTGTTGGAATGGGATTCTCCTGTTCAAACTTCAAAGGCCATTCTCATGTTCTGAAAAACTTCACACTTTTTGGTCTTCATTTCACACCATTCCACAGAGGGAACATGTAGAGGTCAGGCTGCTTAAAATTTCACAGCCTGATTTGTCTTCGAGCATATTTTTTCCCTGTTTCTTCTGTCGTGCCCACTGGAATTTACATGGAAAAAGACCAAATCAACGTGAATCCAACCTGATCTCTTGCTTTTTATAACAGAAAAGACGCTGACGTTGCATTCCACACTGTAGCTGCCACATGTTTGTGATAACACCCGTCTTGCAAACCGGGATGCAGCTCAGGAACATACACTATTTATTAAAAGTGTCATCTCCTTCTCTATGTAACGGGAAAGGAAATTGCAGAGTTATGGATAAGGAGCCAGATCGTGTCATATATACTATTTCAAAATGAGGGATTGAAATCAATTGCTAGTCCAGCCTTAGTCAAATTTGGATGGTCTATATAGGGCCTTTAGTGCCAAAATGATAATTTTCTTTAAAAAAATTTCCTGCATCGACAAGATTAATTTTTATTTAAAAGAAATCAGAAGAGGTTGCAGATTTTGAGTACAGTCAGTTTTAGAATTTGAGTAATCAAGCAAGCTGCTCTCTGGTTTTTAATTCCAAACATAACTACTCAGGCATTGCTTAGACTTCTTTCACTTAAGTGGTAGGATTTTCTGTAGCACACTTTTTCGAAACATTAGTTCATGAGTTTTAGTGCAACATGTAGATCAATCTTTGGCGAGGGGTAGGTTGGATTGACCCTAGGTTCAGGCTAAACACCTCTTGGATAGGCTCTCAAGTCAAAAGGTCAACTAAAAAAGTCAATGAAACTCAACATTCTCAGATGAAGGTCAAATTTTGACAGTTGATCACAAATAAATAGTGGAGATGGTCTTCATAAGATAGTATTGATTCAATGAACAGATTGAAAGTAACTAAAAAAAAAAAAATCTAAAACACAAAGTCCAGGAATGGGATATTCAATCTCCAAAAATATGGGTCATAATTAATTGCCAAATTTAAAGTAATTAAAGGATATTCAGATCTGAATCTCAAAACAGTGAAACTTAGGAGATTTATGATAGAATCAAATCCCCACTAAACTCTGGTCAAAGGTCTCTTTAGGGGGAGGCCTTGAATGCCTCCAAGTTTCAACCTGATCCAATGAATAAATCAATTGCAGGTGATTTAAGAGATCATACAGGAAATAGGAGGGAAAACAGGTTGACCACAAACTTTGAATGGGAGTTTTAATAATGTGTAACAACAAAGCAAATTAAAAGGATCATTAATGGATTGAAATATGATGCTATTGAGTCAAATCAGAGAATTTATTATCCAGCAAGATCAACCAAAAGAGGATTAAACCAGTACCTTGCCAGCGAATAAAACAGAACAAAGAAAGAAGGATAGATAGATAAGGCTTCCCACCAAACAGGATCAGCTTTTCACCAAGGTTTCCCACCCATGACTGAATCGCACAGCTCCATGGAATAACTCAAAACTTTTACTAATCTTTAATCTTGTCTGAACCAATGGCCATTACAATCTTTAAACAATCTTTTTAAAGAGAAAACTAAAGACTAATCCTAATCTGACTAGGAAAGTAACTCCTATTGTGAAGCAACATGAAGAAACATAATCAGAAAAGGGATCCTCCTCACGCAAAGTGAGGGGAAGTCTTATTTAAATAAACAACTTAAGTTAAATAAAGACTAGCTAAGTTAAGGCCACAGTTTTACTGGAGTCAGCCCCTAACAAGTTGGGCCTGGCTCTTCTCCCTCTTGCAAAAGTATCGGAAATGCTCTTTTCCTGTATCAATCCTGGTTGGAATGCTGCCGCATATTCTACTTTTTTGATATATTCTAATGGAGAATGTAGCCCATTGTTGGATTCAGAAGATCATGCTTATATCTGCACAATCTGTGATTATTATGTATATTCCCTTGTTAAATACAAGTTCAGTCACCGGCTCTATACTTAGGCTGGATATGAGTTATAGCTTGGAAGATTGGATCAATCAGTTCCTTTGCCATGAACTGGCTGGAAAGAACTATCTTTCTTATTTTTAACTATTATTATAGAGATTTCAAGGCTTTTTTCTTCTTACGGAATTGAAGGTTCTCACGCATATTCATCACTTGGGCCTGGTATTGGATTTTCCTAAAGGAAGTCTATCTTTTTGGTTAGACATGATCATGTATTTGAAAGCTATTTCAGTCGAAAATTAGTCTAGTATATTATCTTCAACATTTTATGCTTTCATCATTGGGGAGAATTTCCTTGAATACTTGATATTCATTTTTACATCTAAGAGGTTTTGTTGTCAAATATCAAGTCCTTGTGTCTAGCTGGTGATAATCTCCATGCTCAACAACAGTAGTAGCTAACAGGTATAATGTGGATTGTCTCTAACAGGTTCCTACAATTGAGTGTTGCTTTTTTGTAAATGGGCTATTTTTGTAAACAGGATCTTTTTCGTCGTTGTTATTGTACTATGTGTTGCTCTTTCACTTTCTCTGACTCTCTGTAACAAAATTCTTGATTACTATTATAAAAAAAAATTGCTGCTTTCAGCTTTCAATTGATTAAAGATATTAGATTTTGAAGCTCTGTTCAGGCTTAAGAAATAGTGAGGAGCTCTACCTAGGCATATTGTGTTGAGTTATTGATGCTTCTTCATTTTTGTATTTGGTTTGACACTAATTCACAAATATGAATTATCCATTGATGATTTTGAGTAAATGCACTGTGCCTCTATAAGTTGAGATAAATTGCTGCCTCTATAAGTTGAGTAAATGCACTTCCATATTCAAATCTTTAAAATCTGTCGAGAATGTCAAGAGGCTGTTTGCATTGCGCTAATTACATAGTAGTTTTGTTTTTTGAAGTAGTAGCAGCACAGTAATTTTAATTTGTTACAATTCTTTGTCCTACATTTTGTTGGTTAGAATTTTACTGGTATACCAGCAGTGGTTGACCTTGCTTGCATGAGGGATTCCATGAACAAGCTTGGCAGTGATTCTTACAAGAGCAACCCCTTGGTATGTGGTGATAATTTTCTTTTCATTTCAATTTTAATTTCTTTCCAGTTCTTTGGGGTAGGACATCGGAACTGAAGTAGCCTTCAATGAACTTCTTCTGTTATTGGCACCTAGCATATTAAATATTGTAGCTAATGAGATAGATATTGACATAAAGCTCTTTTAGAACTTCACATTTTCTTAGAATTCGGCAAACCTCTGCTTGTTTGATGGCTTAAACTGGGTGAATTGGAGATTCTAGATCTCAATTTAGGGAAACCATGATAGATCCAGCTCATCTCTACTTCTATATATTTTTTTACCATAGAAGTTCTCTTAGTAGTTAGTACAAAGAATCTATGATTTCTAGTGTTATTTACGCCTCTGAATGAATGTAGGGGTCTAAAGTAAAACTATCCTAGAAAATATTAGAATTTTAACACATGTAAGTGGTTAAGTTAATCAGTTTCCTAGACAATGCTTAGATACGAAATATTTGTATTCCACCTACCATAGTGAGTTTTTTAGAACGTACTAATAAGTTAATCTCATTGTTTCTTGTTTCTATTCTTGCACTGTAGTAATAGAGAGGTAGACAAGATGGCCAACCACAGAGAAATGGAAAACAACGCAAACAAATGCATTCAGAGCTTACAAAACTATTCATTACATGAAAGAAGGTTGCTGCCTTAATGAAGTTGAATCTGACGAAGAGACGTACCAGTCAGTGCTTGCACTGTAGTAATAGAGACGTACCAGTCAGTGCAAAGCTGTTTCGTGAGCTTACCTTCCTTCAATTGGCTACTCAAGTGGCTAGTGCCAAGTGCCCTTCCCAAAAACACAATCCCTATGGAGATTAGTCCTAGTTGTAGCTTTCAAGTCAATCAAAGGTATAGATTTTTTCACAAACCTTACTAGATCCAATTTTTAGTTTCAATCCAGTCTATATACTTGGGCTCCAATTCATGCCCAGGTTCTTCAATAAAACCTCACGTATGGATTAATCCTTTAGCATAAAGGTTTTATTTCATTTTGGTTCATCTTGCATGGCAAGATCCATTAAGACCTCATGCTTTAGCTTCTTGATCTGTTTTTATATTATGCCAGGCATTGCATTATGTTTGTGATTTAAACAGAAAATTGCACATATTTTTTTCTTCCCATTATTTACATCCACGGTTGTTGATATATTGCCATTGATAGGTACTGCATTCACAATGACATTGTTCATGTACATTCGGTTTTATTGGAAGGGTCATCTACCTTGATGTGATATTTGGAGGAGGGGATAGCTACATTGCGGTTTGTATGCACCAGAAACCTGCCTGCACATGGACAAGACAAGCTGCACCTCTACTACAAATACACAACGAGGGGCAGAGAACCCCTCGCTGTCACGGCTGTGCTACTGGAGGCTCTGGGGAAGTCAGAATAGGAGAGCACTTATCTTGGGGTGGGCTTACCACTTAGATGCTTTCAGCTGTCGCACCTTACTACTACAAATAGACAACGAACATGTCAACAAGCAACGCAGTTGTACTTTTATCAACCAAAGCATATTGTTTGGTAACGTACATTTACATAACTGCAGTTTATTTGTTGGCCCATGCATATTTACTTTTGTCATATACTGGATTAGAGCCTAAATGCAAACCCAGATATAGTTTTTCTTTTGGTCAATATGATTAGGATTAATATTTAATAGTGAAAGAAATATTACATTGGTTATTTATTTTCAACAAAGCCTTAATTTCATACCTTGCTTTATTTAAGGGATACATCAAAAGTGTTCTGTGGATTGAATTGAACATTTTGGAAATTTTGTAACCCATGTTGTATCTGTCTTTGCTTTCAATTCCAACTTCTTTGGGCATAATGAAAGATCTACAACACGACTAGAGCTACTACAAAGCAGCCTGTTCTCTATAGCAGAAAGAGGCTTCATGGCCACGCATCAAATTCCATGTACATGGGGATGCATGCGGATACAAATGAGAATACAAATGAGAGTATTTGATTGAATTAGTCTCTGAACTTTGACTAGTGGCTGTATTCAACAGGCAGAATCAAGAGGCAAAAAAACACATGGTACAATGAAGGTCGATCGCTTTGGTTAGCTCAATGAAGCCCAAGCTGGGCCGGTCACTAATAAGAAATTTTTTGATTGTCATTTAATATCTATACTCTGTTCAGCACATCATTTATTGATTCTATGCAACACTTTAGAGGGATTTGGTTGCTCTTCAATACTTTATTCAGCAATCAGCACATGATTTATTGATCCTCAGCACATGATTTTTTTTTTCTTTCTATGATCTGTCTAATGGTGATCTTAGAAATGTAGTGGGTTACTCTTCATTCTTACTAGGAAACAAAAAAGCGTCACCAGTTATGAGTAGGAATGCGAGATGGGTCATTGACTCATTGGTGATGGGTTGAAGATTCGGTTTTGGAAGGAAGGTGACTTGGAGATTTTTTCATTGCTGATGTTATCTCCTAGTAGATCCTAGAACCCTTTTTTAGCCAGTGTGGAGGATTTTATTGTCAATGGGACTTGGAGCTGCCCTATGGTGCTGCCTGAGGAGGTAAAAGGGGGGGTGTGCAAAGGTGTCTGAGGTGTTGCTTTCTCCAAACTCAGAGAATTGTTGGGTATGTTCTCTTTCTCAGTCGGGTATTTTCTCTGCTCAATCAACTTGGGATGATATTTGGGTGAAGTTCCCTCAGGTTCCTTGGTTTTCAATTTTTTGGAATAAATTACTCACACCTCGTCAATCAGTTTACAGTTGAAGGATCATGCAGTACTCCCTTCCTAGTGATAATATTATTCAGCGGAAAGTTCCTCTGGTCTCAAGGTGCTCCCTCTGCTGCAAGTCATCTGAAAGTATGAACCATCTTTTTTGAGTGTCCTTTGGTGGTTTCCGTTTGGAAGTTTTTCGTGCAAATATTTGATTTGAGATGGATTGGTTTCCCGTTTGATTCAAGAACTTTTTTCTTGGTGGAAAAGAAAAGCGGAGACCTCTTCTTTGAAAGACATTTGGATGGCTACATTGATTATTATTCCTTTCCAGCTATGGGCAGAGAGGAATTTTCTAACATCTTTTGGCTATCATCTGGATCAAGCTTAATATGGAAGGTGCGAATTGGGAAATCTGAGTCATGCAAGGGCTGGAGGAGTTTTTCAAACATCTTTTTACTATCATCTGGAACATTTTGATGACTTCTAATTTTATAGCTGAATTCTCTGCATTTTTTGAAGGGACGAAGGTGGCTCAGGAGATTGGTATTATCAAGTTATGGGTGGAATGTGACTCCACTTAAGTGGTTACGTGTATCAAAATCTGTCTTTCCCTTGGTTTTTCTTATGAGAATGGCATTTTTATAAGCTACTCTTAGATAGCATTCTTTGGAGGATTAGCATTGTTATCATGAGATAAATAAGGTGGTGGATGCTTTGGCTAGGAAGGCATCTATGTCCTTGACATCGAATAACTTGATTTTTCTGCCAGGTTTTATAGTGGAGGACTTCAGCTGAGATTTGGAAGAAAGATCTCGTTACTAGGAAACTCACTTAGTTTGTGCTTCTTGCATTTTTATGAAATTTTACTCATTCAAAGAAGTGAAATTATGTATAAAAAGTAAGACATGAAATTCTTGTAGTCTTATTGCATCTTTACTTGACAACTCTCTGAGTCTTTGGCTCAATTGGTAGAGCACTTGGAACATGAGCATGTCTCAATTATGTTCCAAGGGGATGGTGGTTCAAATCCACCAAGACTCTTTTGGTTCAACTATTCAAGCAAAGTTACTTAAGGCAATCATGTAAAAGTAGGTGTCATTATTGTAAAAGATTTCAATTTCAATGAATACCTGAGATTCTTTTATTAGAGGTGTGTTTTTATTGTTAGTGAATGTTTAGAACTTGACACTTATCCTGTGACGCTGGAATGCGACACTTATCCTGTGACGCTGGAATGCAACACTTGTCACATTTCTCTTTCAGAAGCCGGTAGTTTCGAAGATTTTTACCACCGCCTCTCGTGGGTGGATTTTGAGAACTCCCTTTTTTGCCATTGCTCAAAGAAAGACACTTTTAACTACAAAAATTGCAGCTAGCTTTCTCAAAGAACATACTAATAAATGAGTTGTAAGTCCTTGATATATATGGTTATATTTGTGGATAGCAAAACATCATCCTAAATTCAAATATTTCCTATGGCTCCGTTTGCTTGCAAAAGGGAATGCTTTTAACACAACATTTTGTCAGAGCTGTCATAGTTACAAGGAAGGCTCGTTTAGAAGCCCGACTTGGACCGACATGTTTAGCCCGACCATTTATATAGGTATTTTGATTTTTTTGGGGATATAATAGGGTATATATATTGACATTTTTATCAATTATTAATCATATTTAAGTGTAAAATATTTTCAAAATTGTTGATGATTTAAAGCCCGAAACCCGATCGAGCTCGACACGACACGGACCGAGGCCGACTCATCCCTTAATTAGGTAGGTCATGGTCCGAGGACAAATGCCTGGCTAGGCTCGACGGATTGACACCCCTAGTTTCAACTATCATATCGGCAGCATTGGATCAGTATCTGTAAAGATTGAATTATTGATTAGTTGTATCATCTTATGGGTAAAACAATAAAATTATACTTTCTTGAAAAAACAAGGGCATAAGTGACCGATTTGTAGTGATCCTTAGCAATATCAATAGCAGTCGATACCGATACGATAGAATGATTCCGATCACTAGATCCATGATTGGATATCTAATTGATCGGAAATTCACTAATTGGATAACTTTGGAACCAAAGTTACTGATATGGAAGCAATTGAGTCATTCAAATTCTTGCCTATTAAATACGTACCCCATGTCTTTCAGTAATGTTACTTTTTTTTTAGTTGAATTTTGAAGAACCTTAAGATAATGGAATTATAGAAGCTTATTTCCTGGGTTATTCAGATCTCTTATTGATCGGATGATCATTTCTTTGGATTTGACAAATTTATTAATTGGATATCGTTACCCTAAACTTAAGGGTGTTATTGGTTCGGTTCGATTTGGTTCGGTTGACATATATTTTGGCTGAAATCATAACTGCACCATTTACTAATCGGTTGTACTTTCTGAAACTACATCCATTTAGTAAACGGTTTTGGTTTCTATGATTGCTATTCGATAATACCACTAAGCCTACATCAAAACCAGGTTGTTGTCTTCTGAGCAGGTTGCACCATGTCTCATAGTTATTTTAGTTATTTCATCATTATCTAGACCTTGTCAAATCTTTAATAATGCATCGATCATTTTCTACTTAATTCCTTTTTACTATTAGTTGGATACATTGTTTTAACTATAGCATCGACTGCATCGTATCGGTATTGGTATCTCTATCGGTAAAGAACAATACGCAATAATCCTTTCACGATATTGATAAGGATCATATCGATATCGTCCGAGACCGATAAGGATGTTGATACCGATAACTAAATCCATAATTGGATATCTTATTGATCGGATGATCATTTCTTTAGATTTCACAAATTTATTAATTGGTTATCAATACCCCTGAACTTAAGGGTGTTCGATTTCACGGTTTCACGGTTTTAAATGATTTCGATTTCGATTTCGATTTATTCCATATGATTTCTAAACGATTAGCAATCTTATTGCTAGTTTATTCACATGTTTACTAATGGGTATCTAGACCTTCGCCCTGAATGGCTGAATCCAATACCTATTTCAATATCTTATCAAGCATTAATCAACCTCATTTTATGTAAATCCTTAATCATATTTTCCCTTATGCTATGATACAATACCATACACCTATAGGTCCCATCTTAGGTATCATTTCATTACAAGGGGAGGATGTGGATTCCATCCGCCCAGGATCATGATGTACATTTTTCCATTTCTAATAGTAACGGAAAATCATCACATGAACAATGCCCGAAAACTTTTCTCCCTCAACCATCAAATTCCAAATTTAGAATGAATTTTCAAAATAAAAAAATAGAGAAACAACCCAAAATCACATCTGCCAGACGCGAATCTCATAATCTCCGCCTTCTCCGGTCTCGACACTCAACCGTACCTAAATTAGAAAGACGGAAATGCTCCCATATAGTGCAATTGCATATTACAAAGTTTTGAAATTTCAGGAAAAGTGGCGGCATCTCCGCAGCTTTCTCTCTCCCTCCTCTTCTTCCCTCTCATTCTCTCTCTCTCTCTTACTGTTTCAGAATTTAGAATTCAAAATCATTCTCAGAGTACACTTCCCACTCACTACAAACTTGTACAAAGGTCCTTAGGGTCTCACACCTCTCTCTCTCTCTCTCTCTCTTTCCTTCTCCTCCGTTCTCATCTCATCAAACCCTAATACCCATTTCCAGACCTTATCGTGTTTGGCGAACATGGGTAACAAGGAGAATCGCATTTATGTTACCCTTGTTGCGATGAAGAGAGCCGCTTCTTCGATACCCGAGACTCCCGCAACTTCCTGTTACGAAGAAGCGAGCCATCTTGGGAGAGCTATATAACTTGCAGTCCATTGTTGTCTCCAATCAGACTGCGATTCTTGAGCCTCACAAGAAGGCCACTTCTTCCATGCCCAAAATGAGAATCCTGGAATCAGGTGATTAGATAAGGATTTTCATTTTTGCTCGTCTTTGTTTCCTCAGAGAATCCTCGACCTCTTGGTATTTTCATCTCCTTTAATCCCCGCCACCATTTTATTCCTAAGAATGATAAAGACCATAGGGCATAGATTATATGGCAAATCCATAGGATAAGTTTACGCAAATGTGTGCTCATTTTATTTTTATAGACATTTGAAATTCAAAATTAAAATGAAAAAACGAAGACATTTGTTACCGTAAATCCCGCCAAATTTGAGAAAAAAAAGGTGAATCTGATATTGATCATTTGTGGAATCTTGGTTTTTATTATCAATCTAAATTGCCATATTTCTCCATCAATCACTCTTGTTTTTCTCCCTGGCCCTTTTTAGCTAAATGCTAGTTCATTACATTTATCGTAGCCTTCCTGCCTTGTATTCCAGAAAGTTACTCCAAGACCAGAGCAGGTTATCAGTGCCCCTATGCATAACCTTTACATCAACGCCATCCAATGTATAACCTTAGCAGCACCCGAGAACCATTGTCTTAGCCCCATCTAACCTGAAAATCCAAACCATAGTTTTCAACCTGAAATAAACCCAAGCAGATCCTGCATTAGTTTTCAATCCTTTGAACCATTTCATTGGTGGTTGCATCTATGTGCTGCTGAAGCTGATTTCTTGGGCAAATGGATGACTCACATCTGGTCATTGGAAAGAAAATGAAAACAAGGAAAGATGAAAAGGAATAAATGTAAATATTTTAGAAAACGTAAATGGTTTAGTTTTAAAGATGCTACTGGTCTGCTGTTCATCTATTCTGATAACTGGAATGTGTTAGTAATCTTATTCAATCTCTGGTTTAGTTTTAAAGACTACTGCTGTTATTATTTATTCTCTGTAATACTGTTCCTGGAGGTCGGCAGTTTTCTGGAATGATACTTGAAGTCTGATTTTCTGATATATATTGGGACTGGTTTTGGTTGTTCTTTGATTTATAAGTTCCTGCAGTTTTGGGCCTAGTTTGCTTGTGAAATCTAGTCCTACATTAGTTTTTGTAGAAGAGTCTCAGTGAGCTGATCACATAAGGTCTATATAGCAGGTTATAATTCTCAAAATTGATATCATTTCTCACGAAGGCTTCTCTTGAGCATGAAGCAAACAACTATAAATCAGTTGCATTGTTTTTTCTTTTTTTCTTTTTCAAGAAAGAAAAAACAGTTGCACTCTTAAGTAACAAGAAAGAAATTGGTGAGCATCCATTAGACCTATAGAATGCTTTGCAGTCCTGAAGCAATGAGCAATCAATATGCAGACTCTAACTCATGATTAGGACAATGAAAGCATCTTCAACGGCCTCAAAAGAAAAGCAGTTATCCAAAAAAAAAAAAAAAAAAACAAAAAAAAAAAAAAAGAATGCTCATTGAGCAACAAGAGCCAAGTTCAATGGCTTCTTGATCCCAGAGTTGCCCTTAGTATGGGGCTCTTCTCTGTTTTCATTCCAAATTCAAATCTTTATTTCCTGTTTGATTTTCTTGTTATTTTGTCACCACAACATTAATCCAGAGACATGCAATCTAGAACCATATATGCCCCTCCAGGTGTCGTGGGTGTGTGTGTGCCAACTGTTGCCGATGAAGTCATTTCTTGAGCTCGTGAGACTTTGACCGATGCACAAACAAGAGAGATTTATTAATTGGGGAAGTTAAACTGGGTTCTTGCTCTGCTGCGAGTCTCGAAGACCTTTATTGTAAGCTCTAAATCTATAGTAATCTTCCTATATAAGCCACTGTTTTCTTTGAGTCTTAAAGACCTTTACTGTTAAGCACTGACTTCAAGCACATCAAAAGGAATGGTAACTTCTTCAAAGTTAGGCATTTTTTAAAAAAGGGATTGTTTACGTTAAATGATGAAAACAGAAGTGATCATAGAAGAGTGGTCTCTGTATCAAACATGGTCTTACTCTAAGAGGCATAGTATTGTAGTGGTTTTCAGCTTTCTTGGACAGTTCAATTATTATATGATGAATGTATTATCTGTTTGCTGATATAATGAAATATTGATGATCTCTTTGCTTTCTGTCTATTCTTCAATCTGCTTGCATTTTATGTGCCTAAAATGCTATGGATATATGTTCTGGATTCTGAGTGAACCTTTTTTCAGAGTACGGTTGTGTGATTGGAAGAAGATTCTAGTGAAAATTGTAATGAGGGGAATCTATGGCGTGAAACTTACACCCAGTAGCATCTTCACTTGAAATCAGTGCATTATTGTTTAACTAAAGAAGTGATTGTCCTTCTAGTTTTTAATAATGTTAATCAAAGGTGAGAACATGAAAGTGATCCTTCAACTTGTTAATATCTTTCAATTTTTTTTACGTAGCTTCTCAAAGTGAAGAAAAATGTGTTTCTGGAGCAGGCTCTGCAATATCCTAGAATTATCTCATTCTGGATTCTCTAGCTCATTTTGGATACCCTGAAATTCTTGGATCAAATTACAAAATAGAGTTGGGTTATACCCACTGCCATGCCAATGAATGCTTACCCAAACAATCACTTGAAAAAACACCCATTCCCAGTCGAGGCACCATAGAGAATCTGAGTTTAATACCCTGTTACTTGGGTGAGGAACAACTGTGTGGTGAACTGCAGAGTAATCTGCAACATGTGTTGCATGCAGTGTCAATGACCTGTGAGTTAGAAGAAGTAAATCAGTCATCAAAACAACCCACCAATGTCCAATAACAGTTTTGGCTCTTAGGCTTTTTGTTGGTTAGGTAGATCTTGAGTTGGGAGATTGTATTGTGCCTTTAGATTGGGTTGGGGTTGGGGTTGGTAACACCCTGGGCAAGGTTTTGTTTTACCTTGACAGCTCTGCTCAGACACAAGCTCTTTCTATGTTAGAAATGCAAACTAATTTATTTGCAGCTTTTAAATATCTGTTACTCAGAGAAAATAGAAACAGAACAGGGGAAAACCTAGACCTGTTGGGCCCTTCTCTGTTTTCTTTCCAAATTCAAATCTTTATTTCTTGTCTGGGTTGGTGCTTATGAAATTAGAAACAGAACAGAGGAAAACCTAGACCTGTTGGGCTCTTCTCTGTTTTCTTTCCAAATTCAAATTTTTATTTCTTGTCTGGGTTGGCAACTGGGTCTAGCTACTGGTAATGGTAATCCATTTCTGATCATCAATTTAGTGCTATCATATCAAAACCTTGTATTCCCTCACCCCTCTTCACTCTCTTCCATGTTCAAATCTTGAGTTCAAAAGAGCAAGCCAGAGTTGTAGTAAAAACAACTTATGAGAAGTGTGTGTGTGTGTGTGTGTGTCAAATGGAAGCAAGCTAGATGGTTTGTTTCAATTGTTTTATTCAATGCAGAAAAGGAAGAAAGCATACATCAATCAGCCCACTTTAGATTGCCAAAAATTGCAAGTGTCAACAATTAACCAACCCACTCTAACTTTGGTTTCAAGTTTCAATTAGGTGGAGATTATTTGTTGACACAGCTTTTTACTAATGGATGGATTTGTAAACAATTAATGGGTGGCCAATTGCAGGAGGGAGAGCCATATCCCTTGAGGAGGTTGCAAAGGTTGGAGGCTACAACGCGTTCTTGCAAAGCTCCTTACCAGACCGATTACGTGCTTATGATCCATCTACTGAGACATCTGAGTCATCCCATCACGCATTCGGAACAGCATTTCCTCGTGGATTTGCCTTGGAAATCCTTCAGGTGTTTTCATGTCCTCCGGTGGTTGCCTATAAGTTCAGACATTGGGGTTATATGGAGGGTCCTTTCAAAGGCCATGCTCCAACTGGGGAGAGAGTTGAATTGTATGGAGTAAGCATCGTTGAGGTACATCCCTTCTCCTTATTTTGTTTTACCTTTGAAAACCTCACTAAAATTGTTTGTTTTAGCTAAATTGTGCCATAGGGTGGAGATCTGATTTATGCGTATCATGGGTGGTATGTGGCTTTAGGTTGGCGAATCCATGCGAATTGAGAAGCCGGAGTTCATCTATGATGCCGTGGAATTGCTTGCTGGACTTCTTAAGGGTCCTGTTTTGAAGGAATTTGAATCTGACACCTCACCAAAATCATCTCTCCATTGCCCTTTCTTGAAAGAGGTGTAGGAGTTTGTCATTAGGAGTTGAACTATGTATGATTATCCTGTTCCTATGCGACATTTTACTGAAATTCCCTTAAATTTGGCTATGAGATAGGAAATGAAAACTGTTGGCGCTACAAGTGACACATGAATATATTATGAATAATGAGTAAGGAGTGTTGGCATCAACAATCTATGAATGGCAAAAAATCATGGTTAATGACGGACACTTGTTAGTGACGGACAACGAACTCAAGTGTTGTTGCTCCTCCACGGGCTGAATGAGGTAATCTGACAGAAAATGAAACCTTGATTTGCCCTTGGAAGGAGAAACTGGAAAATGTAGGCTTCACTTCAGCCACAAAATGTTTCTTGACTGTCGGGATTTGATTCACGCTAGGTTTCAGCATTTCTCCTAGTTCTCCTCTTCTTCAGGTTTTCTTGCTCCCGATACCTTCCTCGTCGTTCTTCTCTTTGCCGTTTCCTAGATAGCTCCTCATTTTTCGCCTTCTCTGCTTCATGTGCTTTCCTCTGTTCCTCTTCCTTCAGCTTTCGCTTTTTCATCTACATAAAAGGCATAAATCAATGAATTCAGACAGGAACTTTGAAGTCCAAATATAAACACACATTTGTGATTGTATAATATTTACAACATTGGTCAAGAAATTGTATATTCTAGAGAGGTTCAAAGGAAACACAGGGCGAGCCTCAGTGGGACCAACCAGCTGCAAAAAAAGAAGGCTAAGCAGGCATATTAACAGAAAAACAGCATATAAGACACTTGAAACTGAAAGGTAGGGCATACCATTTCAACCCCCCCCCCCAAAAAAAAAAAATTGTCTAAACAGTTCGATTGGAGGGCAACCACTCCCACTCATACAGATCAATGGCCCAGCCCAGATCATAAAAGTGCCTACACGGACATCTTAATCACAGAGGATCAAACTTAGAAAGCTCACCGACAAAGAAAGGCGGCCATCCCATGCCCCAAAAGAAGTTGGGCCTCTATGTGGTTTATATCCATGGACCAGAAAATGTCTAGACACTTCATAAAAACTGCAGCTAAAAATCATGCAGAATAGTGAAGGTTGAACTGGTTCCAGAAGCATGTACCTTTTCATTTCTGATCAGCTGAAGATGTTGGATAAGAGCATGGACTTTGCGCTCATGTGGCTCCATAACCACAGCCTGTCCGCTTTCAAGAAGTCTGTACTTTCCTACTAGATCTGTCATTAGGCTTTGAAGCAAATTTGAGAGCCGCTTGAAGAGACTTGGGGATCACCAATGGATTGAACTTCCTTTGCTTGCATTCAATCGACTGTTCATCAAGGAGAAAATAGAATATCAAAAACAGTAGGAGAAAGACAAATTGAGAGGGTAACCCAATCTGCACGAAAAATTAAATTTTCACCTTGTACAATGAGTCCTTGTTGACAGGAACAGCAAGATTTTGTTCTTTCCTTAGCTCAGCCACTGTTTTCATGCCTCTCCAGACCTGATCACGAGACTGCAGAGCATTTGTCAATGGGTTGAAGAAGTGGGGAACCTTTATTGAGTCCATGCACGCAAGAAAACAATATCACTCATCAGAATTCTGTATTCAAAAGTGCATCTTGCAATCCCTTCTCTAGGTTGCCCTCCCTTCTTTTTATCTTTGTTGCTAATCTCTTCTTTTGCAGCCTGCCAATGAAAATTCAATCAACAATCAAACAGAAATAACCCACTATGATGAGACTGTAAATTGACATGCTCTTTATCAGCCAATGTCTGTCCAGGGGAATTCATGGTAAAGGATTTTTCTGAACATTTATTCTGAAAGCAAATTTCAGAAGACCTTTAAGAATACCAGAACAACCAATCATCATAATAAAGATACCCAAAAATAAATGCCTGGATTATATATATCAGCCATAAAACACAAGCATAGAGTAACAGATTTATCATACTGCATAGATTACAGAAGCAAGCCTTCAACGGAGATATGTAGGAGGATCATCTGAAATGGCAATTTCACCAAAAATAGGTGAAAATGTCCCTCGAACTTGAACAAATGACAGGATCCATTGGCTCGTAGATTTTCTCCGGAGTGAGCGATAAAAGTAACATAACTATTGGTATGGTGTAAAATTAAGGTTTTGGAGCCACTACTTGAGCAACAATAGTTATTCCATGGACCAGAAAGGGACTTGCCATGAGCAGGGTAAAATGAAGAAGAGTCAATACAAATCTAGGTTGGCTGTACCAGAAAAGTTTGTCATTAGGTTGCACCAAAGGGGCTCCTGTGATTACAGTGTTCTGGTCTTTGAGTTGCAGAGCCATTTTTGCGACAATTACTTCAAGCTTGGTTCCAAGAGTTAGCACAAAATACAGATGAAGTAAGAACAGGCTAATTATCAGATTTTTTTCCTACAATTGCTATAAAAAATTATCCTTACAAATGACTAAACCATCTTACTTATATTTTCTCACATTTTTTTCCGACAATTGCTACACTAGTTCATATTTATCTTCCCCATTCTGTTCCCAAAAGTTGTGCTACTCATCCATCTTGACATCTCATCAGGCAGCATATCAATTATATTTCTGTGTCGTTCCTTGGAATTGCAACACTCAACTCCAAAAACATGGTTGGTCTAAAAGCTGTTTTATAAAATTCCAGCTTCAGATTTAAGAGCATGGCTGTCTTAATACAGTAAGAAAAAAAAAAAACTCACTAGTTCATCCAACCTAATCTAATTGGGCATCACCAGTTCAAACTCCCCCTCTCTGTATAGCTGATTGAACCAAGATGAAAAAAATGATCATCAATTAATTCATCAGTGAAAACTGGTTTATACAGGCTACCATAGAGGGTGGCAATTCAATTCCTTATTCTAATGCAAGGTGCCATATTCCAGACACAAAAGTTCAAAACATAACTGCAATGCAAATCCCTAACCGCATCCAATCTAGGTTCCATTCCATTACAGAGATGAAATCAGATCTATGAATTAGTGCTCGATTCTTTACCTAATGATTGTCCCTTCTTTACCTAATGATTGTCCCTTCTGTCATCGTGCCCGATAACTGGGCATTTATTCATTTCATGTCAATTTTTCAAGCATACTTGGGCAGATGAGATATTGGGTTTGAGAAATGAATATCTTCGAGGGGAGTCAACTTTCCAAACATATTTGGGCAGTTGGGGTAGTGGTACAACAGGGAAAGTAGAACTGTAGAAGTGGCCATGGGAGGTGTTTCTTTAATTAGTAAACATGAAAGGTAAAAGGGTATAGGGTAAAGAGAGAAAGTGTGGGGTATATAAGGTATGGTATTGGGGGTATAGAGTATGGGGTATTAAGGTTATGTATTGGGTATATAAGTATAGGGGTTTACGGCCCGGCAATTTTATGGCCATTTGCTTGTTTTGATTTCTTTCCTACAGAACTAGAGTTGGAAACTCAAAAGTTGACCAGTTTTGTGCATCATATCCAGTTTGTAGAGTGA
Organism: Macadamia integrifolia; assembly: GCF_013358625.1. Taxonomy (NCBI): domain Eukaryota; kingdom Viridiplantae; phylum Streptophyta; class Magnoliopsida; order Proteales; family Proteaceae; genus Macadamia; species Macadamia integrifolia. The sequence continues at coordinate 25,009,018 of NC_056563.1, read as the reverse complement.
AAAAAAGGAACCTTCTAATGCAGTGTCATGACACCCAAGGGGTGGAATCCATGATTAAGTAGGTAAAAAGAGAGAGACTTCATTGTGGGCAGATTTATAAATGGATGAAAAGACAAGGGAAAAGGGAAATGGAAAAAGTGGGGAAAAATAAATTAAAAGAAACCTTTATAAGTAATCAGAGCAAGATATTATCAGACATTAGTCATTGAGGACTAAGATTCAGCCACTATAGTGTTCGAGTTCATAGTGGAGTGGTTCTCTGCTGAACTTCACCACATCAGAAGAAATATTTTTCACTTTGCCTCTACACTATGAAGCCTTGTTCTGTTAATGACTCTCCAGATATTTTGATCACACAAGGGATCTTAAGACTAAGATATTTTTTTAACATCTTGATACCAATGGCATTCTAAGGGACACTTGCAGATTCAATCTAACAACTTTCAACCCCCCCCCCCCCAAAAAAAAAAAAATCCCCACTAAAAAAAGGGAAAAAAGGGGACTTACATCAAATATTTTTTTCATATGATCGGAAGCAAGAAGTGGTCCAGACTGTGCTCCAAAGTAAAATATTTCAATTTTTGGCCAACGCAGACTAAAATTGCCAAAGGCCTTTCATGCATAGCTCATCCACACCAGAAAAAATCAAACATAACCAAGACATATCCCCTGCTACATGTGGCAAATTGCCACAGGAAAAAAATCAACCAGCAGAGAAAGTTTGGGCTAGTAGAGTTGAAGAAGCACTTAGAACAGTGTAACATAAAATGGTTGTGAAAAACACAAAGTAACAAAATGAAATGGCCATACATGATTCATGCATTGTTATCAATTCTATAAATCACAGTATAGTTCAAGGTCAAATTCATAGCAACATTCCATCTAGCTGAATCTGTCAAAACTGATAAGCCACAAAAGAGATACCCATATCCTCTAATTCTGTTGTGCAGCATGTCTAAGAGAAAACCATTTCTCAAAGGACCCAAATGTAACGAGAAACTCATCAAGGCCTAGATCGATGATCATGTAACATTCATATGGTGGGTAAAGCGATAGATGGATCCAAAGCTCCAAACGGCTTGACCAACTGTCATCCTGTAAGATTAACCATTGCATATGCAAGCCTGATCTTATTAACAATGCCAGCAAGGGATTTGAATTCTCCAGCAGCTTCTTTAACAACCAATGACTTCTTTGGATGTTGCCTGGCCCACTCAAATGACAATCTCAGCAGAGAAATACTTAAGTATTATCAAATAGAAAAGCTGAACTCTTCCAAATTACAACAGATGGCTATGATTCAAGTGGCTTGATGAAATTTAACCTCGATTCTTTGCATCCCTTACCACATATAGAAAAAACTCTAGCAGAAAAGTTACATTTATTCTCATAATTATCCAGGCAAGAACGAAAACACGGCCAACTAGAAAAATATAAGTCCATACACTAGAAGGTTAGGATTGAATAATTTTAATCAACAATATGGAACAAATCTTCTATTCATTGCAGGATAGGAGAAACAATAGTGTGTAATACATTGGTCGCAGATGCAAAATACTAGTTTACCTGAAGTTCAATAACATTTTAAGAAACAAAATAGACAAAGCACTTCCAATTGAAAACAATAAGGTAAGATTTTCTACATAGCCATGAAAATAGGAAAGCCTTAGGGCCATACCAAACAAATTTCAACAAAAGAAACTCCATCATAGAAGACAATAAATAAGGTTTAGGATAAATACCTGGAGTGCAAAAACCATAGTTGGGAAAACATGTATGCATAATACCATTTCGCAAGGGCGCTTCCTCTTTGTCCTCCAAGCACCACTTGTTATTTCACCATTATGCTGCCTAATCCGACGACGAGGGTTGACTGTAAACCTATAATTGTGCAAATAATTATGTCTTATTAGTTCAGTGATTGCACAATTGTACTATAAAAACTCAATTTTTAATTTGGGAAGATATCTATTCGACTAGAGAAAGAGAGAGAGAGAGAGAGAGAGAGAGAGAGAGAGGGCAGTCTTAAACATACTATGGTCCCCAGGAATTAAATCTTGACCTAGGGTTTCTGAAAACAATTTCAAGCATGGGAAAGATTGAAGTCGAAAATGGATTTTAGACATTATAATTTGAGGGCTTCATCAAAAAAACATTTTTGGAGCTTTTGAGCAGTTGATAACTTTAAGTAGGTAAAAATTGAAGAAAAATCTGAACCCTGAATAGCTATGCAAGGTCTAAAGCAAATTGGGTTGCATAAATCAAAATCAAAGAATTATGAGAACAGCTATGTTGAAAGGCTGGCAAGAAATAGCAAGGAAAAATACATACCTTTGTCCTTTATGAGAGTGGCAGCTCTGCAATGCTCATCCCCATAAGTTTTCTCCATTTCTTCTTTGTCAATTCTGAGTTCCATTAGCTCTTGTTCTCCTTTCCACCAAAAAAAAAAAGCACACCATAAGAATTGCATTTTAGAATTAATACCGTATGTGTTTTGCCACATTTAACATTGGTTTTTGCCCAAAAGCAGGTTCGGCAACCTCTTGCAAGGAAATGAAACAGATCAAACAAAATGAATTCTCCAAAAAATAATCAATCGACAATGATTTACTGTTTCTAATAGTTTTCTCAGCTGACTCCAATTTCACAGACAAATCATTCATCTGAAGATGCGAACTTGCAAACAGTTTTTCTTCAAATAATTTCTTATCCTACTCAGCTGTAGATGAATTTTACAAATAGTTAAGATTCGACTGTGCAAAAGCAAACAATGTAAGAATCAAAAGCACCTCCCGTCCCAAACCTGACCAGCTAACTGCTGTAGAGTCTCAGTGAACTGATCACATAAGGTCTTTGTAGAAGAGTCTTAGTGAGTTGATCACATAAGGTCTATATAGCAGGTTATAATTCTCAAAATTGATATCATTTCTCACGAAGGCTTCTCTTGAGCATGAAGTAAATAACTATAAATCAGTTGCACTATTTTTTTTTTTCAAGAAAGAGAAAAAACAGTTGCACTCTTAAGTAACAAGAAAAAAATTGGTGAGTATCCATTAGACCTATAGAATGCTTCGCAGTCCTGAAGCAATGAGCAATCAATATGCAGACTCTAGCTCATGATTAGGACAATTGAAGCATCTTCAGTGGCCTCAAAAGAAAAGCAGTAATTCAAAAAGCAATGATCCAAAACAAAAAAAAGAAGCCAAAAAAAAAATGCATTTAGCATGGAATCAAAATACACACATAAAGAGATGTGAATTCACACACACACAAAAAAAGAAAAAAAAAAGGATTCAATTCAAGCAATTTAGATTGTTGGCTTGCTTCACTCTCCTCTGTTCTGTTCGGCTCTAAATCAAAGAGAGAATCAATTGTGAAACATAGAAAGAAGTGTGCCTATATCAATCTTTAAATAACAAAATTACAAGGAAGATTTACAAACCTATGCAAATGTAGGAGTCTGAAAATGGGTTTGGGGATGGCAGAGTAATTGTCAAATTGATCTTAGGTATCAAATTTTAATAAAACAAATAATAGATCTGTACATGCATACCTGCGGTACCCAAACTAACAAGGAACCAGAGATGCTTAAAGCGGAAATATAGAGTTACAGTAATTATATTGTTTTCAGAAATTACTCAGATATTGAAGAATCATATGAAATAATATGGAACCAAAATCCACAACCCGTTAGATGCTTCAGTTGGAGAAGGCAAAGGCGGAGAGAGAGAGAGAGAGAGAGAGAGAGAGAGAGAGAGAGAGAGAGAGAGAGAGAGAGAGAGAGAGAGAGAGAGAGAATAGAGAGGGGGGAAGGCAAAGCATAAGCATACCTATGTTTAAGAAGGTGAGGGTGAACAGCTGCCGAAGCCTCCAGGGATGAACGCCTTTGCCAAATGGGGGTTTGGAATTTTATATTTGGGTGGACGAACGACTACAGAGCCAACTTAACAAAGGGAGCTAGGGCATGCCCTAAGTTTGCACGTTCTGCAGCTTTCGATTACTGCCTGTAAGGAGGGGATAGGGACTCATGTGGGAGAAGAAATTGGAGTTTCAAAGAACCATATAGGCAGGTCAGGGATTCAGGGGCTTCCATATAAGAGGAAATCATAAGAAATGGTAAGGATCGGGAGACGCAGGTAGGGAGAAGAAAATCGGGGGTTCTTGCTTTTCTGTTTTTTCCAAGATACGCTATATCTTACCGAAAAAAAAAATACGTAATACGTATATCGTTCTGCTGTTATATTAATATATAGATAAATCAACAATTAGGATTTGTTTGTTCAGATCCTACGGTCCAAAATATACCCCTCAAAAGATTCTTAAATGGGATGTCCGACCAGAAAACCCCAACCCATAAAATAAATAATAATAAACCCATCACTTGAGCCTTTGTATTGTAGTGTTGTTTTTGCCATTTCAGGTATAAGACGCTTAATTTTCATGTTGATTTTATCATATGGTGTGGCAGGCAACATGAGGTTTCTGAAGATGATTGAAACACCTCAATGTATTTTGAGTGAGTTTGAAGTGCAAAGCTGCTGTCAATGTTTTAAAACTCCATATTGGTCTTAATCGATATCAATATTGGATTGTTCAAGATTGGTCAGATTTAACCTTGTTTTGAAGAAAGAAAAAAAAATGTGTTTTTAGACCTTTTCACCCTAATAGATCATGCCACTGGATTTAGGGTTCCTCAAACAATGTAATATTTCACGCCGGATTTTTATACATTACATAAGGTAGCTTGCTTATTTAGTCTTGCCCTAAGTATCCAATCAGAGTTAAAACTTCTTTGAAAAGAAAACCTTCCCCTTATCAATTGGTGTACAATGAACTTGGATTACTAATTAACACCTAGAAGGGTGTTTGTGAACCTTAAAAATACATGTAAGAGGGTATTTGTGAACTCAAGGGGAAAGGTGAATTATTTCTTTTTCCTATGAACAGGGTTAGCTGCAACCTGATAGCAGCCAAAATTTTTCCAGAGTACAAGCATTCCCTTGATCTTTAGTAAACCAGATTAAGCCAATTCCTTTTTTGACTTTTTTTTTAATCGAAACGTCTCAAGCCACCGATCTGAGAGATTTTGACCAATTCGATCTGATTTTTAAAACTATGCCTGTTGTTAGATAGGCTTTGTGGTTACGTAATTGGGAAGAAAAATTGAGATTTTTCTAGCACCAAGCACGGTTATGTGACATGTCAAACATCATTGCCGTTAACTAGTCAATACAAAGGGTAGCTCTCCAATTCTTCTTTACGAAGTAACCCTCATTGAAGAGAAGTAACACCCTTATGAGGTTTAGTTGTATTAAATAACCATATAAAAGGGTCATCACCAATTTGTTTAACCTTATCATTCATATTTGTTTACATGGTTTCGCTTCTTCCCCTAAATTAAGATTTTCGAGAAAGCCAGACTGTGCTGTTATTCATCGGTCAAGTGTCACATGCAACCAAGGAAAATATGGTGGCACCAGAATTGGGGCATATTTGTCGGATCTACCAAAGAAATTTGTGGTCAAACTCTTGAGGACCCTATCCGCTCATATATACATAGCTAATAGATAAGCGAACGAATTATTGTACAATTTGCATCCCCGTATTTTTTTTACAAAAACGTATTTTTACACATCATTCCATAGAGTTGGGAAAAATAGATGGACGTTTAGCTAGCAAATTTACACATGCAAAGTTGCCAGAGAGAAATACACTAGGGTAAGGAAATAGGTCTTTGGTTGGGTTGACAAGGCTGAAGGGGTGTAGCGCAAGTACAAGCCTAAGAAAAAATTCTTCGGAGGCCAAATGAGGGGTGGTTTTCTCGGTCTAAGTTAGGCTGTAGCCTATCCCAAACCATCTTCAGATATATATTACCTTCTTTTTTTATTTTTATTTTTTCAAAATCTTCAGACATTACCCTATATGATGAAGATGATTGCACATACTGATACAGCCAAATTGATTGCCAAGTATGGTAAGAACACGTGGTATCTAAAGAGAGGACAAGTGTCGCTCACCTGTTAGAGGCTGCAAGGAGTCTGACCACATCAACCGCGTGGAGAGAATATTTCCCACGAAGGGGATAAGACGTATCAGAGTAGGACTCGAAGAGGAAAGGAGGCGGACCCGAGGAGGACTCCTCCAAGGAAAAGAGAAACCCTAAACCTTAAGGACTATAAGAGAGGGTCCGAGCAGAGGAAAAAAGGTATGCAGAAAAACCCTCACCATTACCCTTGTGAAAAGATGTGCGACCGATCTCTAACTTGGGCGTTAGAGGACTAACCCTGGATAAACATTTAAGCCTCTGGCTTCTGCATTTGTGCAGGATCAGCTCATACGGATTTTCAGCAGCAATAGATTGACGCCGTCTATGGGAACGATAGTAATGGTGGGGAGAACCTACAATCGTAAGAAGACGAGAGCAGTATCGAACATGAACATGAGGGAGGAGGAACCTTCAGGATGGCTCCTTCCCTCGACAGAAATCGGAGAAAGGAAAAACGATGATCAGGAAGGCTCCGCGAGGGACCAGCGTTCTGCCAGATATTCAGTGCGCGGAGATAGTGATCCTTCGCCCCCTCCTGGAACGTAGGAATATGTGACAAGGGAGCAGTTCGAAGCCCTCTAGGAGAAATATGATCGAATGGCCGAGGCAATGAAGGAGGTCTCCAAAGCTCTCTCAGAAGATCGATGGAGCACCGCGAGGCCCCCATATCCAACCCGAGCAAGCTCGAGACGAGGACCGGAGCAATACAGGATCGATAAGGTCCGGTCATAATCCTCAGAACCGAGCGATGAGGGAAAGTCCTACACCCAGGAAAAGGACGCGACATGTTGCTGGGGCCAGGCATGGGGAACCATGCCAAGGAGACGAACAGAGACACGAGGACTAAGGGTTGAAGCAGATGATCCTGGACCTGAAAGATGAGATCAAGAAGGTGGCAGAAAATCAGACGGGAGCTCACTAGCCAGGCCTCACTAATGACACGGCTTTAGCTGATGAGGTCATGAGGGACCTGCTCTCGATCGGCTTTCGCCTTCCAAAGTATGACACTTACGACGGGTCTGGGGACCCCGTCAATCACCTGAAAGGCTTCAAGGTTGCTATGCAGTTCCATCAAGTCTCAGAGAACATCATGTGTCGCACCCTGCCATTGACGTTTAGAGGAGCAGCAAGGCTATGGTACAACCGTTTGCCGACAAAGTAGATCCACAGCTTCAGCAATCTAAGTTACTTATTCGTGAAGGGATTCTCCAGTAGCTAACCCCTTCAAAAGACCACGTTGAACTTGACCAACGTCAAGCAACATGAAGGAGAATCATTGCGGAACTACATGAAGCGCTTCCAACAAGAGAAGATCACGATCAGGGGTCTGGACCCAAAAGAAGAGTTCACAGCCCTGCTGGGAGGTGTCAAGGATAAGGAGCTGAAAAGGTCTTTGACGAAGCATACACCGAGGAACTTGGCCAAGTTGAGAGCTCGGAACGATAAGTACATCCAGATGGAAGAAACCCTTTAAGTCGATGAAGAAGCTGAAAGGAAGACAGGAAGGAAAAGGATCTCAAGGGGCGACGACAAACCCTCCGAAGAAGGCAAAAGACGAAAGTCTGAGCGTGGTCGGGCACCCAGTCCACCAAGGAAGTTCGAGAAATACGTGCCCCTAAACCGGAGATGAACGGATGTACTAATACAGATAAAGGACTCCCCGAATGCCAGATCCATTAAATGGCCAGGGAAGATGGGACAGCACCCTGAGAGACGCAATATAGACAGATATTGCCACTTCCACAGGGACCATGGTCACGACACCGAAGATTGTTGGCACCTCAAGGGGAAAATAGAAGGAATGATCTGAAGAGGATATCTAGGCCGATTCATGGACCACGAAATGGAGGATGCCCAAGACGGTAATGACTGTAGGGACAACCATCAGAGAGATGGCAGAGGCCGCTATAAAAGAAGGGGGCTAGCCCGCAGAGGCAATCAGGAACGACAAAGGGACCGGACACCCGAGGAATCTGACCATCACCTCTGGGATGAGAATAAGAGCCCAATTAGGGTTATAGCGACCAGGAAAGCAAAAGCCTATACGAGAAGCATACATGTGGCTGAATGGTCGAACAAGAAGGCGAGGACGGGGACGGTTATTTCCTTCTCAGACGATGATCTGGAAGGGGTGCACACTCCGCACGACGATGCCCTGGTAGTCACCATGACCATAGCGGATTGCAGAGTGAAGAGGATCTTAGTGGATAATGGCAATTCAGCTAATATCCTGTTCCTTGAGGCTTTCCAGAAGATGGGCCTGGACGAGGGAAAGTTGAAGAAATTCGAACACCCATTGTAGGGATTCTCCGACGTCCCAGTAAAAGTGGAGGGATCGATTGAGTTACCAGTAAGAGCCAACACCGGAGATCGCCAAGTAACAGTTATGATTAACTTCCTGATAGTAGGCATTACCTCGGCATACAATGCCATACTAGGGAGGGTTGGTTTGAACCTACTAAAGGTTGTCGTCTCCACACCCCATCTCAAGATGAAATTCCCAACCAAGAACGGTGTCAGTGAATGTCGAGGTGATCAGGAGGCATCCCGGAGGTGCTACACCACTACCTTGTGGGGAAGAGAAAAGGCAGGCGAGGTGCTCCACATAGAAGATCTGCGCGATGACGCCAGTCATCAATGGGGGTAACCGGCTGAGGATCTGGTACAAGTTGAGACCGAAGAGGGGGATAACGCTCGGTAATTCCAGATCGGGGCTACAAGGCCAAGGCAATAACGAGAAAAACTCATCTCATTCCTCCGAAACAACTATGATGTCTTCACCTGGTCGGCTTCAGACATGCCTGGAATAGATCGAGAGGTAATAGAGCATCATCTGAATGTCAACCCGACAAAGAAGCCAGTGTAACAGAAGAAGAGGACTTTCGCCCCCGAAAGGCAGCAGAAAATAGATGAAGAAGTAGAGAAGTTATTGAAGGCCCAGTTCATCTGCGAGATCCAATACCCGGAGTGGATATCCTACGTGGTGATGGTCCCGAAGGCAAATGGGAAGTGGAGGATCTACATCTACTTCATCGATCTGAACAAGGCTTGCCCAAAGGATGAATACCCCTACCAAAAATAGAACTCCTCATTGATGCCACGGCAGGATACGAGGCGCTGAGCTTCATGGATGCGTACTCGGGGTACAATCAGATCAAGATGTCAGAGGTTGATGTCCCGAAGACATCCTTCTTGACCGAGGGAGGACTGTACTACTATGAAGTCATGCCCTTCGGGCTAAAAAACGCAGGGGCCACCTATCAAAGGTTGGTGAATAAAATCTTCAAGGGGATGATCGACAAAACCATGGAGGTATACGTGGACGATATGCTTGTAAAAAGCCTGAAGGCGGAACAACACATTCAAGACTTAGAAAAGGCATTCCAGGTGCTGAGGCAGTACGGCATGAAGCTGAACTCGGCAAAGTGTGCATTCGTAGTAGCCTTGGGAAAGTTCCTCGGCTTTATTGTCTTGGAGAGGGGAATTGAAGCCAACCCGGTGAAAATACAAGCCATTTGAGATATGAGGTCACCCCAGAATGTGAAGCAAGTCCAGAAGCTAACAGGCAGAGTCGCCGCTCTAGGGCGATTCCTATCTCTGTCGGCTGACAGATGCCTCCCCTTCTTTAGAGCCTTGAAGGGATCCAAGAAGTTCGAGTGGACGGAGGAATGCAAAAAGTCTTTGGAACAACTAAAGGGATACCTGGCCGCACCCCTACTGTTGACAAAGCCAAATTCCGGGGATACCTTGTAATTGTACCTTACTGTATCAGTAGTAGCTGTAAGTGCAGTACTGACGAAGGAAGAAGGAAAGCAACAACGACCGATACACTACGTCAGCCGAACCCTGCTAGATGTCGAAACAAGATATAGAAAGATGGGAGAAAGTGGCATACGCCCTGGTAACAGCGGCAAGAAAGCTGAGGCCCTATTTTCAATCGCATACAGTATGCGTGCTCACAGACCAACCCTTGAAGAAGATACTACAGCGGCCGGATATGTCCGGTCGCCTAGTAAACTGGGCCATAGAGTTGAGAGAATTTGACATCCAGTACAAACCGAGAACCGTAATAAAAGCACAGGCCCTCGCAGACTTCATTGCCGAGACAATGCTCCCTGACAATCCCCAGGAATCTTCTGAGGACTGAGAAGAAAAGGCTTGGGCATTGTACATGGATGGTGCTTCCAACAGCGCAGAAAGCGGCGCAGGGATCATATTGGTTAGCCCCAGAGGTTTCAAGATCGAGTACGCCCTACGGTTCGACTTTGATGCTTCCAACAAAGAAGTAGAGTACGAAGCGTTAATAGTCAGAATTAATCTGGCACAGGCTTTGATGGTACAGGAGCTGGTGGTGCATAGTGATTCACAGCTCGTGGTACGACAGGTGAATGGAGACTACGAAGCCAAAGAACAAAGGATGGCTGGGTACTTGAAGACAGTGCGAGAAAGAATAACAACCATCAAGGAATTTGAGGTAAGGCAGGTGCCACGAGAAGAGAATGTTAGTGCAGACGCACTGTCGCAGTTGGCTACCTCCGAATTCGCAGACCTTGGATGATCGGTGTATTTTGAAGTGCTACAACAGCCGAGTATCGAAAGACCCCAAGAGGTATTACCTGTAGGCAAACACGGCCATAGCTGGATGGATGCCATAACTGAATACCTCAAGGAAGGAAAGCTCCCCGAGAATAGGGACGAGGCAAGGAAAGTATGGATGAGGTCAGCACGGTTCCTTCTGAAAGACGAGACACTGTACAAAATAGGGTTCACCGTGCCGTACCTCAAGTGCCTGAACCCCGCCGATGGCGAGTATGCACTCCGAGAAGTGCATGAAGGGATATGCAGCCAACACCTGGGAGCCTGGGCCTTGGCATATAAAGTGCTGAGGCAGGGCCTGTTCTGGCCGACAATGAGGAAGGACGCGGAATCGTTAGTCAGGAAGTGCGTCAAGTGCCAGATGTTCACCCCCGTCCCTAGGCAACACTCTACCGAGCTCTCATCCGTATCAAGCCCGATACCATTCGCCATGTGGGGAATGGACATCCTGGGCCCATTCCCCCTGGCCACGAGACAAAGGAAGTTTGTAGTGGTGGCGGAAGACTACTTCACGAAATGGGCAGAGGCCGAAGCACTGGCGACAATATCCGAAAAGAATGTAAGGAACTTCTTCCAGAGAGCGGTAGTCTATCGATTTGGAATCCCTCGGGTGGTGGTAACAGACAATGGAACTCAGTTCGCTAACCTGACTTTTGGCTCATTTTGTGATGCCCTCGGCATTGACCACAGGAAAACATCTGTCGGTTACCCACCAACCAACGGGTTGACAGAGGTAACCAACCGTACCATGCTCCAAGGAATAAAGAAGAGACTGGATGATGCCAAAGGGTTATGGGTAGATGAGTTGTACAATATCCTCTGGGCTTACCGCACAACTGAGAGGTCGGCCACCAGAGAAACACCCTTCATTTTAACTTACGGCACCGAAGCTGTACTTCTGGTGGAGGTAAGGGCCGTAACCCATCAGATTCAGTACTACAATGAAGAAGAAAAACGATAAAGGACTCCGGGCGAATTTAGACCTCTTGAGCGAAGTCAGGGACACCTCACAAGAAAGGATCGCAGCCTACCAGCAGAGGGTTGCGAGTCACTATAACTCCAAAGTTCGAAAGAATGAGTACAGAATGGGTGACCTCGTCCTTAGAAGGGTAGAAATATCAGACCCGAGGCATCAAGGAAAGCTAGCTCCAAATTGGGAAGGTCCTTAGCCTCAAGGGTAATACGACTAGGTTCCTATCACCTGGAGACTATGGGGGGAGAGAGGGTACCCTGATCGTGGAACTCAAAGAACTTGAGAAAATTCTACCAGTAGTGAAGTAGCGAGCAATCACATTTTGTAATTTTTTGCTCCTAACCACTTTCTAGTTGTAACTCCTCATCCTAAGCTCTCCGGATGATTTTACTTATGAAAAATATGTAAGCTGGTTTACAGTAATTGATAGGAATTCTCCTGTTTGATGGCTTTAGCTTTGCCGAAGGTCCTTACCTCGGTCATCACCATGATTGTTGATCAAGGCAAAGCCGAAGGGAACTTGACGAAGGGATACAGCCGAAGGTCCCTACCTCGGTTGGGAGCTCAGGGAAGGCCGAGCTGAGCTGACCGAAGGCCATCACCTTAGTTGGGAGCTCAGGCTAAGGCCGAGTAGACCTAACCGAAGGTCAACCTCGGTTGGGAGTTCAGGCGAAGGCCGAGCTGATCTGACCGAAGGACACCACCTCGGTTGGGAGCTCAGGCTATGGCAGAGCAGACTTGACCGAAGGTCACAACCTCGGTTGGGAGCTCAGGCTAAGACCGAGTGGACTTGACCGAAGGTCCTTACCTCGGTTGGGGGCTCTGGCTAAGGCCGAGCTGACCTGACCGAAGGTCACAGCATAGGTTGGGATCTCTGGCCAAGGCCGAGCAGACCTGACAGAGGGTCCTTACCTCGGTCGGGGGCTGTAGGGGTTACCTCAACACACTCTTCTTCGAAGATGAGCCCGCTGTCCTCAAAAGAGACCTCTGGGTAGTGCTTGAGGACCCAGTCTCGGACCTCAGTAGCACCCATTGTGAACCCAGGGGCGATGGTGCATATGACCTCCTCCCGAAAGCCCTCAAAGGTCCTATACTTCTCGGCCCCTCGGGTCTCGACCTCCTGAACTCTTGTCGTTATCTGTGCCTTCAACTCTGTAAGCTTCTAATCGTATTCCTGGTGAGTACGAAGAAGGTCCACTTCCAGGTGCTCCACCTTCTCGAGGAGAACCGAACGCTCATTCTCCAGGACTGACTTCTCGCATTCGGAAGCCTCGAGGTCTCGGGCCATGGCTTCGGCCGGGATCGCCAACTAACCCACTTGGTTTTGGGCCTGCATAAGACACCAATGGTCAGTACGTTGCAATGATCATAAATCAACGTTTGGAAGACCGAAGTTTACCCCAACCATAAAGATGCAGGCGCTAGTTATCACGGCCTCCGTCCCTTGTTGTTGTGCTTCGACGGCATCTCGGGGGAGGCTGCCCTTCAGTACCAGCTCACGAGCAACACGACCGACGGACAGGGTGTCATCTTCTTTAATCGACCACTGAGGGACGAAGCCAACCTCGGCCCTAACATTCCTAGCCCTCGGGCTTTTGAAGTCTGCCACGGGGAAGAGTCTCAAGCAGACAAGCTATGGCCCGGAGCAGCGAGGACCTGGACCACTTTGGTACTGGGTCCTTTGGCTCTGGACCTTTTCTTCGGTGGGGGAGCTTCGGAGGAGGGAGGACCCTTCTTCTTCCCTTTCCTCTTCAGCCTCTACTGCTGCTACGCATCCTGTGCCCTGGCCTCCCTTATTTGGACTTGCCTCTCTACAGTTGTAGCCCTAGCCTCGGCCCTGGAGATTTGCACTGCATGAAGACAAAGGGAGTTAGTATGAAACACAAGTACCCGAGGTAAATAAACTTGGGCTGGCCTAAGACTCACCCGAGCTAAGCCCGAATCTAAACAAAATGGCTTCGGACTTAAGGCTGTCGGACTCAACTGGAGGGTAGGTGTCTTGACGCTTTGCCATCGCCATCGACTTCGCTTCTGTCCCAAGAAGGGCAGGGGCAGAGTTCACCATCCTCAGATCATGGATATCCCAGACAATGCCGAAGGGCACCACCTCGGACGACCTCACGAAGAAGAATTTCTCCTTCCACCCGTGGATCGATGTTGGGTAACCGTTCAGCAGCCGAAGGTCTTTCCGAGGGCTGAAGTAGTACCAACCCAAAAGCCCCTTACAGGCCTGAAGAAGGAAGCAGCTGACAAAGAGAGGGAGGGATAGAGGCCTCTAGCGCCTAGAGAAAAGGACGACGAAGCTAAGCATCTGCCGCCATCCGTTCGGCGTCAGCTGGGTCGGACAAATCCCATAGTTTCAAAACACCCAGGCAAAGAAAGGATGGAAGGGAAGCCAAAGGCCGACCTTAAACGCCTCCTTATATAGGCACAGATCTTCAGAGTTCCGTTAGCTAGCTCGATCAATCGGTTTTGGTAGCCAGAGCTCGAAAGCATCCGAGATACTGAAGGAGGCCCTTAGCTCCCCCAACTCCAGCTCATCCATGGTGGAAATGATGTGCAGGCCTCCACCTCGATGGGGTCCTGGGTCTGGGCTTGGGATTCAAGCACCCTCTCCCTGAATCCCTCACTGTTTGAGTCACCCTTGGACCCAGACGGCGAGGCCGTGGACAATGAGTCACGAGCAGAGGGTGAATCGGGGGAAGAGTCCAAGGACATCCCTCAGACCCCCCTAGACTTCGATACCTATGGTGAGACATTGTCCTCTCGGAGGACGAGGGATTGTACCTGGATGAAGAAGACATTGTACTTACTTTTGGTGAAGACGAAGCGCTAAAGGAAAAGGAACACCTAGACCGAAGGAAGGCTCTCCGAGGGAAAAACAAAAGTGGCCCACAAATGGACCCCCACACTTTATAAATAGAAGAAAAACGGTACGACTGCCCGAGCATTAATGGCGCCGTCACGTCACCAATTACCACCCCTCAAGATTTGTACCAAAGCAGACCTAATCAAAGGTCCCTACCTCGGTTGGGAGCTCAGGCCAAGGCCGAGAAGACCTGACCGAAGGACCTCACCTTGGTTGAGAGCTCAAGCGAGGTCGAGCTGACCTGACCGAAGGTCCCTGCCTCGGTTGGGGGCTTAGGCTAAGGTCGAGCAGACCTGACCGAATGTCACAACCTCGGTGGGGAGCTCAGGCCAAGGTCGAGCTGACCTGACCGAAGGTTTTCACCTCGGTTGGGAACTCAGGCTAAGGTCGAGCGGACCTGACCCAAGGTCCTCACCTCGGTTGGAAGCTCAAGCCAAGGCCAAGCGGACCTGACCCAAGGACCCTCCCTCGGTTGGGGGCTCAGGCCAAAGCCGAGCGGACCTGATCGAAGGTCCTCACCTCGGTTGGGAGCTCAGGCCAAGGCTGAGCGTACCTAACGAAGGTCCTTACCTCGGTTGGGGGCTCAGGCTGAAGCCAAGCGGACCTGACCGAAGGTCACAACCTCTGTTGGGAGCTCAGGCCAAGGCTGAGCGGACCTGACCGAAAGTCCCTACATCGGTTGGGAGCTCAAGCTGAGGCCGAGCTGACCTGACCTAAGGTCCCTACCTCGGTTGGGAGCTCAGGCCAATTCCGAGGGGACCTGACCGATGGTCCTCACCTCGGTTGGGACACAGGCTAAGGCCGAGCGAACCTGACTGAAGGTCCCTACCTCGGTTGGGAGCTCAGGCCGAGGCCGAGCTGACCTGACCAAAGATCCCTACCTTGGTTGTGTGCTCAGTCCAAGGCCGAGCTAACCTGACCGAAGGTCTCGGCCTCAAGCAAAACTAAGGTCGAAGCCGAAGGAATAAGGCCGAAGGGACGCATGAATGAGAAAAAATGATGAAAAACTTGGTTACTCCCACAGGAAGAGCCTCTTGGTGAGAGTAAGGGGGCTACTGATACGGCCAAATTGATTGCCTAGTAGGGTAAGAACACGTGGTATCTAAGGAGAGGATACGTGTCGCTCACCTGTTAGAGGCTGCAAGGAGTCTGACCGCGTCAACCGTGTGGAGAGACAATTCCCCACGAAGGGGATAAGACGTATCCAAGTAGGACTCAAAGAGAAAAGGAGGCGGACCCGAGGAGGACTCCTCCAAGGAAAAGAGAAACCCTAAACCCTAAGGACTATAAGAGAGGGCCCAAGCGGAGGAAAAAAGGTATGCAGAAAAACCCTCACCATTACCCTTGTGAAAAGTTGTGCGGTTGATCTCTAACTTGGGCGTCGGAGGACTAACCCCAGATAAACATCCGGACCTCTGCCTTCTGTATTTGTGCAGGATCAGCTCATACGGATTTTCAGCAGCAACACATACCTTCCTAAATAGGTTCATATATCAAAAGGGCGAACTTTAAAAAATGGCTTTAAAGAGTTTAATTGAATTATTATTATTATCATTATTATTATTATTATTAATTTTTTTTATTATTTTTTTTTTATGAATGACTAATTGATGGAATTACGAATGGTGTTGATGTTACAAGTTTCTTTGTACGAGAAGCGGTTGAAAGCTACCAAAATGAATAGAAATAAGAAAAGATTCAATAAATCCCACAAAACTACTACTATCAAGTGGTAGGGTAATTAATTCGAACATTGTCCCCTCACAATGATTTAAACACATAAACATGTAGATTAACTGCATCTATGATAATTAGTGGGACACCTCATTACATGAACTGTAAATGAGAGTAAAGGAGTACATGTTTGTAGGTTGAGAAGCATCTATGAGTATTGATCATGAACCTCTATCTTACATGCTTGAAGATTGGTTTCTTGTTTAGTGTTTTTTATATGCAAATTAGTCCAATTATTTACATCATTTAATTCCTAGAACGGAGTTACTTTAGGTACTTTCTCTTGTTTTCAGAATTCAGGCCAAAAGTAGACCAAGTGGAGTGCAAGTGTCAAATTCAGCATAAGAAACCAAATTCTAGCCAACCTAGCCAGATCCTAGAAGATTCCCTCTTGGCAAAATCTGCAGAATAAATTTCAAGAATTTTTTATGAGGTGGATAATTTCTACAAGGAAGATTTAGGCTGAGTCAACCTTCTATTTTGGTTTTTAACCACATGTTGGGATGGATTTTTAGTAGTCTATATTCATGATCTTCTATATTGGACAATACTCTAAAAGAATCCTATCATATCTTCTATTTTGGGGTTAAGAGAAATATTGTAAAGGAAATTGAGATTATCAAATTTTGGGTAGTTTATATTATAGTTTTTTTTTATTTGTTTTCTTCTTTTTTTTTTTTTTTCTTTTCATTCCTTAGGTAGATAAACTTTATAAACAGAGGAGCTTTCCTCTCTCTAAAGAAACCAAGCTCCCTCTCCCCTAGCTTTCTTCTTTCACTTCATTAGTTTAACTTTGAATAATTTATATTTACAAGTTGTAATTTTTTATTTTCTCTGCAAAATTTCATTGGAGCCATTAAAGTTGTAATTGAAGATTTAGAAGCATCTTTGGAGTTTGGATGTGCGGAAGCTTGGAATTTATTCTCTTCTTCAATAAAATTTCAGGTTCTTTTATTTTAAATTTAATTTCCATTGCTATGTCTTTTATTTTTAATTTAAGTAGCATGATCACCACCACTCCCATGACTTGCTAAACTCATTCTTTCGGGATTTGGATAAAACCATGGGTGGTTAGTATGAATAAATAATTGGCATACTTTATTTTAACGGACATGAACTAGACTTACTACGGTTGACCGCCACATTGTGTATGTCATCCAATAGGACCATATACATGATAGTCGTCGTAACCATAATGACACTAATTAGGGTTTATGATGTTTAGCTTAATATTACATATTGAATGATGCTATTCGTGGGGTATGTTAGTCATTGTCGCATCTCCTATCGACTTACATCATACTATGTGTAATATATGTCTCTATGCCTATTGTTAATTCAACTTATTCATATGGTGAATCTCAATCCTGAATGAACATTCCTCATTAATTTTATTCCATTATTCTCCATTGGTTAGTTAAATTCAGTTGCACTAATTTAATTTGATACTTTAATTGTTAGAATTATCTTGCATATTTTGTTAAATTAGTATAGTCAACTTTCTTGATATTTCCATTCTGCATAATTTAAAAGTGTGTTAATTAAGCACTTGGCCTACTTGAGTTCAACCCATAGCTACAGCTAATACTGTGTGCTTGCAGTTAGTATAATTAGTGTGGCTTACATTAGAGCCCAGCATCTCACAAACAAAATCAGTTATCTATGATCTTTTGTAGTCTCCCACATGGATTTCTCTGGCAGCTCTGTGAGCAAGCTATGTTCTCAAGTTATGTGACTGTAGGGATCACAGAGACTACTTATAATAGTCTACCTAGCCCTAACTACTCCCACAATAGTTGAACTAGGCCTTTCACTCAAAGTGGACCGAACCACTATGGGTCATATGGATCACCCATATTAGTTTGGCCCAGAACCTAACATTCTCCCACTTTGGCAACACTAATACAGTATTTTTCCATTTGGAGTCTGGCCATGTATACCCATATCTAAAAACCATCACTTTAAACTTTGATCAAACAATTTGCCCCTCATGTTGAACAATAGCAGAATACACCCTTCAATATACGACATGCATCTACATCTTATCACAAACTCAAAAAGTTCATTATCCAAATCACCTAAGATAAAAACGAGGAAACTGTGTTATACATATGTGATCACATAAATATGTTTCCTTGGAGGTTATTTCCCTAATCAGAAATCAACCTACCTTGAATTACCTCAGAGGTAGAAATTTTGATATTATCTAGTACCTTGGCAAATTGCCATAACCCGAGGTTAATAATACTTTTACTTTTGCAAATCGTCAGTGGTAAACCACCACTTCCTTAGATTAATTACCGTCATAAATCATAAACTTTAGCTAAATACATCCCTTTACCATGAAAGTTGGCTACATACTGGCCTTTACTAAGAACGTTGACTAAATATTGTCAATTACTTTGACTTATCACCAATTATTTCTGCTTATTGCCAATTACTTTGACTTATCGTCAATTACTTTGGCTAAGCACTGCCAATAAATTGGGGCAAGCATTTTCTATGGGTTGTGGGAAATGTTGTTTTTAACTTTGGCTATTACTGCCATGATATCTTTGATTAAATGAGATCACAAAGCTCTCACTAATCAAGCATACCAAAAACCTGAATAACACCCATGTTAGAATGGATTTTGAGAACTCTCATTTGTTGCATATTTGTCACTAATTTGAGTGACATCACTTTTAAACAAATGTCACATATACCTTAGAAAACACACAATTGAACTGAATGTACCACTTTGGTGGGTTTTACTCAATCCTATCATGCTTTCCTTATATATGTGTGTGTGTGTGTGTGTGTGTGTATAAGTATATAATTTAATATTTCTTACCCAACTAGGGACAACACAACATAGATGACACAAACATTCTAGAGCACACATTTTGGGACTAAGAACCATTCCAAATTCTTTGCAAAGCTGTTATAAATGTCGCAGAATGATCCTGAAAAGGAAAACATGGTCCCAAAATGATTATGAAAAGAAAACTGATTTTGTTATCAAGTTAAATAAAATTGAATAGAAACAGATTAAACCAAAACATTCCCATTTCCCTTTAACTGTGCTTTGGTCAGCAAGAGCAACTGCTTTGGGTTCCCTGAGAGCTGAAATAGATCAAGTAACCCTAAACAAATTTTAGATACGAAACATATGCATCAAATAACTAAGCTAGAAAATATAATATGTCCATCTAGCAAATAAGCTACACAAGAGTCACAACCATAACTATATTCTTATCCTTTGGGTTATAAATGCAATAGTCTTTTTGTAAATCTAAATTTACTATGAAAATATGAAAAATACAAATACTTTTATCAGCTTTGGAAGCTTCTAGGTTACTATCTTTTTCACATATGTATTTTCTTTAAATTAAGTGCCATCACATTTGCGCAAATGTCATCAACTTTATTGCACTGAAAAAATAATGAAAGAATACAATGTGCCACTTTGGTGGATTCCACCCCACCTTTTCATAGTTTCTTAGAACCGCATTGTGCAGCCATGCATGTGCAAAGCTCAAAATGAGTTTAATTTTAACATATTTATCCATTATAGGATGTTTAAAAAAAAACATGCAAGCACAAAATGACTGAATTTCCTACATATTTTCATTATTATTTTTCAGTATCATGATAATAGTAAATCAATGCACGAACTTATAAAAATTTACATAAACAGAAATTTAATTCAAGAGTCGTAGTGAAACAAAGACACAACACTACTGGAGCCGTTTTAAAACAAAGATTGGGTTCCAAAACAGTTTAGAAACAAACTTTGGTTCTATTCCTACATTTCTTGCATTAAAAACAACCCAGAATATGGAATTTGATCCTCCAGCTAGTCGAACCATATAAAACAATTTTCCATTGGTTTGACTAGTAAAATATTAATCCATTTTATTGAAAATAAAATATGCGTACATGTGATTCGGATTAAAACTTGTTCACATGGGCTCAAACCAAAAGGGGCCAAAATTTTCAAAATCTATAAGGAAGTTTTTCAAAATCAGTGGTAGTGTTGAGAACTTAGTATTGGGAACAACATTGATCAAAACCAATACTAATCCACCCCAACCAATCCAAATTGATCCAATTGGAATACAAAAATTACACATGAAATAAAATTATAACATATGGTCATAGCCATGGAACGGTCATCCACCTTATTACCATTGATCAATTAGACAAAACCTTTTAGAAAAACTCTTTGCTTTAAAAAATCATAATACCAAACTTTTAATTTGGTTTTCCTAGTATAGAGATCTAGGTCCTTGAATCACATATAGACGTCCATATTCTCAAGCCACTTTGAAAGACACCTAGTTTAATGGTTCAACACAAAAAAGAATAATCTATTCAACATAAAAAAATTAAAGCATTATATATCCTAAATAGTAATATCAATTAATTAAAAATAATATTATAATGCTAACCATTAAATATAATCAGAGTGTTAACTGTAACTGCATTCCTAACCTTTGAGTCTGGAATGTACTACTCCACTCAAAACTACAATGACTGTGGGAGCTCTTCAACTTTTGAAAATCACCACCACATTTGGGTAAATAGTGACTTCTAGGTTAAGGTCTGCCTATAGTATGCTTATATTTATGCTTATCTTTGATAATGTCACCTTTGGGCGATCATTGCCTACTTATCTACTAACCTTTTTCTTTGTCTTTGAAAACAAGACAAAAACTTTAGTTGCAGACCTATAACAGGAATCTTGGATTTTACCATTTTGGTGGATTCCATCCATTCCTAATGTAATAGCTTGCAACCACACTAGGAAACTTAAATTTATGGGACATGTTCATTAAACAGAAGCATAGTAACAAACCACAATGAATAAAAAGAATTACAGATAAAATTAGGGTCTAATATCAGACCTCAGCTACATTTTTACTGCTGATATACAAGTTGTGATACACTACGATTTTATCCAAATTTCTTGATTTAACAATGGTTTAACAAAATATGTCAAAAGTCATCAATCGGAAATCAAGACAAACTGGGCACTACGGTGAGACGCAAACATTGGTGAGAATCCAATGCCCAGAAAACCTAAGGGTATGCATATGCAAATTTTCCCAAACCAGGTCCCTATGAATAGTCATATTATATATCAAATTAATTAGCACGAAAAAATAAATTCAATGCAAAAAATCGCATCCAAAAATTTGTCTGTACGAGCTCGTACGGTTGATTTAAAGTTTCTGATAGTTTTTTCCTTAAACCGATCTGAATGAGTCAAATTGGATCAAATCGGTCTAATTGGATTGACCCGCCCGATCGGGTTATGGGTCAAATTACCAATCTAAATTCTCATATTCTCAGATCAGGTCAATGGTTTGGGTCGGTCAAAGACCTGCAAACAATCGTTAAATGGGTTGATCGACGTCCAAATTGGGTTAGCACCTTGGTCAACTCTTGGATTGGATCATCAGTTAACCCTGTCAGTCAGTGTCAACTCGGTCTAACTCAAAAACCCTACTGTTTGACCCAATGATGACCCAACGCCAGCCGAACCAAGCCCGTGAGGCTCACTTGCGGCTCCCGATGGCACATGGTGGCTCGTGGAGCCATATCCGATGGTGCACCACCTATTGATGTGATCGTCTCGACCTCCCCTACCTTCATGTGCAAGTAGTTTTACATTTGGACATTGAAAAAGCCCATGCAATGGTTGTTTTCGATGAAACCCCTCCTAGAAATCCTATTTCCACCCAAAAATTTGATTTTTAGGGTTCTAAGACCGTGAAGGGAGACTCTGATACCACTTATTTAGTAAATAAATTTGAAGGATCATCCCTTCATGATGATTAGAACACACAAACATATAGATTAACTATATCTACGATAATTAATGGGACACCCTCATTACATGAACCATAACTGTGAGTAGAGAAGTACATATGGCAGGTTGAGAAGCCTCCACAATTATTGATCATAAACCTCTGTCCCACGTGCTTGAAGATTGGTCCCACGAATAAAATCAGCCCTCTAGGGTCTTCTGTAGTCTCCCACACAAATTTCTCCCACAGCTCTGTGAGCAAGCTATGTCCTCACCTCATGTGCCTGTAGGGTCCATAGAGACTACTTATTATGTCCACTCAGCCCTAACTACTCCCATAATAGTTGGGTTGGGCTTATCTCTCAAAGTGGGTCGAACCACTATAGGCACATATAGATCACCCATATTAGTGTGGCCCAAAACCTAACACTTGGTGCCCTCTGTCATCAGTACTACTTCTAACTAGTTGCCTACATCGGGAAAATGACACAAGCATTACAGATAGACAGGTGGCACAGAACGTGTATCCACTATTCATGGCTTAATAACATTTCTTTGAATATTCTGGAGGAGAAGAATTTTGGAGCGAAACCTTTTAGATTTTTTTAGATTTGGATAGAGCATGAGGAGTTCAAGGATATTGTCAAAAGGGGTCAGGAACTTCCAGTTAAGAATTATTTAAATCCTTTACTTGGTTTTACTGCTAAGCTGAGGAATGTTAAGAAGGAGCTGAAAGGGTGGAATAAGGAGCATTTTGGTGATGTGTTTAAGGCAGTAAAAGAGGTTGAAATTGTTCTTTCTGATATCCAAAATAATTTGTCTTTCAATCATGGTGATGATAATTTGGTTTGTCAATAAAAGGAGGCTAAAAAGAAATTATGGGAGGCTTTGAAGAGGGAGGAGAGTTTTCTCAAGGAGAAGTCAAAAGTGCAATGGTTGCAGCTAGGAGATGGAAATAACAGTTTTTTTCATAAGGCAATGAGGGGAAGACATCATAGAAATAACATTCTAGAAATTGAAGGAAGCAATGGGGCTGTTGTGGATGATCCTGGTCTTATAAAGAATGAGGCTGTTGAATTTTATAAGAATCTATTTGGGGCTGAGCAGGAGGATGTGGGATTCTGTCCTAGTGATATCCCTTTGCATGGTACCCTTTCCATTGACCAACAAGAGATGTTTGAAAAAACTGGTTCTAATGAAGAGATCATGAAGGTTGTATTTACTATGAAGAGCACAAAGGCCCTTGGACCTGATGGGTTTGGTGCTAGTTTCTTCAAACACTCTTGGAAAATTATAGGAGGGGACCTTACAGTTGCTGTAAAGTGCTTTTTTAGAAATGTTGTTATGCCATCCTCTATTAATGCTACTTTTCTCTGCCTAATCCCTAAGTCAAATCAAAGGGCATCATTTGCTTGGTTTAGGCCGATTGCATTGTGCAATATCTTTTACAAGGTTATTACAAAAATTATCACTAACATATTACAAAGAGTAATTGGGGACTTGGTTAGTGAAAATCAATCAGCATTTATTAAAGGGAAATCCAGTGTTGACAACATTCTAATTTGTTCTGATATTGTAAGAGCTATTGAGCAAAGAAGGGGGCACCCTACTCTTGTACTGAAGATAGACTTACATAAAGCATATATGACTCATTGAGTAGGAAATTCCTATTGAAAATTATGAGAAGAATGGGATTTCCTCCTCTATTCATGAATTGGATAAAGGCATATATCACTACTCCTACATTCTCAGTTCTTGTTAATGGAAGTCCAGCAGGATACTTCATGGGGGGAAGGGGGATTAGGCAAGGGGATCCTCTGTCACCTTCCTTGTTCACCATGGCAATGGAAGGGTTCACTAGAGTTATGAGGAAGTTAGTAGTGGATGGTGGATGGTGGATGGTGGATGGGAAGATCACTCTTCTTCCTAGGTCCAGAGCAGTGCAACTGTCCCATCCTATCTTTACAGATGATCTTATGATCTTTGTAAAGGCAGTTAGTGACTCTGTCACAGCTAGTATGGGTGCTTCTAGAAGAACTTTCATCCTTCTCTAGGTTGCATCTCAATAGGACTAAGTCCTCTATTATTTTAGGGGGTCTTACTCAAACTAGTAGTATGAAACTTTCAGAATTAATGGGTTTTACGCATACCAAGTTACCAATCAGTTACCTTGAGGTTCCTCTTGTTGCAGGAAAGCTTATCATTAAAGACTGTAATCCTATACTGGATCTGATCAGGAAAAAGCTTGAAGGATGGAAGGCAAAGTTTATCTCATATGCTGAAAGATTGCAATTGATTTCCTCAGTTCTACAAGGATGTTATATATATTGGTCAAGTATTTTTGCTTTACCAAGTAATCTTATAGCAAAGGTGGAGTCAATTTTTTAAATTTTTTATGATCTGGTCCCTCTTTGGAAAAGAAGACACATTTTATTTCCTAGGATGTTGTATGTAAACCTAAAGAGGAGGGGGGTTTAGGGCTGAAAAGAATGAAAGACATGAATGTTACCAGAATTATGAATCAAATCTGGTGGATTGCTTCTCATAGAAAGAGTATATGGGTGGATTGGATCTACAAGAGTTACTTGAAGAAGGAGACTATTTGGACTGTGAATGCTACTAGTGAAGCTTCTTGGGTATGGAGGAAGATTCTGAAATATAGGGACAAGGTGGAAGGTGTTATTATGCATATGGTAGGCAATGGAAGATCAACTAGGTTATGGCTGGATTCTTGGCATCCAAAGGGTATCCTTATTAAGAGATTTGGGGAGAGAATAAGATATGATTCTGGTTTGTCTCATCTTTCTACAGTTGAAGAAATCCTAAGGAATGGAGAATGGCAGCCTACTCCCTCTACAACTCTTGATCTTATTGAAGCTTGGGGATGTCTTCAAACTATCCCTAGACTTCACTATGGTGAAGAGGACTTGGTGGTATGGAAAGGAGATCCTACAAGTGTGTTTAGTACTAAATCAGCATGGGAGATAGTGAGGAGGAAAGAGAGAAAGGTTGATTGGAAGAAATCTGTTTGGTTTGAAGAACATACCTCGGCATTCATTCACAACTTGGAGATGCTTAGTTGATGCTCTACCAACAAAAGACCAGCTCATCAAGAGGAGGATAAACATTAGTCCCCAATGCATTTTCTATTGGGCAGGTATGGAAAGTAGAAATCATCTATTTTTTGAATGTCAGTATACATATGCTATATGGGAGAAGGTTGCTCTATTATACAATCAAAATGGGAAGAAATCTGATAGTGTCATGGAAATTGCATTGTGGGTAAAAAAATGAATTCCATGATAATGATCCTCTCAGAGTAGTTGAAAAGTTAGATTTTTGTGCCACATTACAACACATATGGCAAGAAATAAACTTTAGGATTTTCAAATAAAAAATCCGAACTACTTACAAATTATGGAAGCCATAATTCCATAAGTGAAGTTGAAATGCTTGACTATGAACTTTATGGCTGAATGCAACCGTAGAAATCAGTTCTTAGTAACAAGTTGGGGAATCAAAGTCACTTGAAAAATAGTGATTCCTAGAGCTTGTTGCTGGTTCTAGCCACCTGAGAGCATGATAGCATTGCATTGTGATGGGGCCCTTACACATGATAAAGCATCCTATGGAGGGCTGATCAGAGATAGAATGGAGAAGCCCATTGTAGCTTATGTGGGAATGGGAGATGTTACAAGTATATTGTGGTTGGAATTAGAGGCTATTCTCAGAGGAATAAAAATTTGTGTGGGAAGGAATATCATGGAGGTATCAATTATATCATATTTGAAATTGGCCATTGATATGTTAAATGGTGTAATAGAAGGCCTTGGCAAACCAGAGTCATTAACAGTGAAATCCTAAATATCTCAAAATCTCTACAAAGGAAGGAATTGGAGGGAGATAAATAAACCAGCTGATTTTATGGCCTCTTATGCAACTGGTCAGGGAGAGACTATTATTCAGGCTCAAGATTTTTCAGATGAACTAATAGTTTAGTTAGAGATGATTCTGAATTTAAGATCTATTACAGATTGTAATGTTCTTTTTTATTCCATTTGTAATGCAGGGCCTGTCCTGCTTGGTATCAAGAAGTCTTTTTTCCTTTCTTTTGGTCTATCCATAGAAGGAAAATAAGGCTGCCTTACTTTGTATATTCTTTCTTTACTTAATACATTCACATCACTTATCAAAAATAAATAAATAAATAAATAAACATTTCTTTGGTAACTTGTTTATGCATGTCGCTACCCCATCATGATAATGCATGGCTTTCGTAGTTGGGTATCGTTATGTCACAAGCCTTTATGGAGCTTTAATTAATCCAAGTAACAAATGAAAATGACCTCATTCTAATTTTTTTTTTTAAGTGTACGTGAACAAGATTATTGATGGATTTTTTTTTAATTTTTTTTGGGGTTTGAATTCTGTTATTTCTTCTGAAAAACAAGCATTTGTATCTCAGACTCAATCTTCCTTTCTTTTTAATGGTAGTTTTCTCCTTAAATTTTTTTTTTTTTTTTTTTTTTTTTT